>NW_017536631.1:140235-202769 GCF_001853355.1 Bactrocera latifrons | reverse complement strand
ATCCGACATAAATTATCTGGATTTATTGCAGATTGTATCAAATTTGTTACTTTTTTAGATTCTGTATTATCAAAGTATGAAATTGCATTTAGACGTGACATTATCACTGCGACAGCTTTATTGACCAAACCTATGGTGTTATCCATAGCATTCATATCAATGGCTGAATCTGGTAATGGTTCTACAAGTTTATTATCACGAATACGTTTCTTCTGTATAGCAATTATTTCGTCTCTGAGGATCGCTTTCAGTATGGAGCAAAGTTTATAATTTGGCTGCACAAAGCAGCGTGCGGTTGCCACCATACCCGCAGACAAGGGACCTGTTATTCCAATATTTGTTACAAACTCAGCAATATTAGGTGTAAGTCGAAAGGGTACAGGTCTATTGGAATCGAGCTCTTCCTTCTCATCGTTAATATCGAATTTATAATATGAAATATTCATTAAACCAGAGTCCTGATGTATATACATCATATCAGCATTCAATCTAGTCAAATGAAGAGCGTGCTCACATAAGAACGCAAGTGCTAACTGCAGTGTTAACTGTAAAAATGGAAAAATAAAATCTCAAATATGTTTTTATATAAAAATTAAATTCACCATTTTTCTGAACTGCCAGAAATCCGTGGAAGAAAGGAATCTATTAAGAGCCCAATTCTTAAATAAAGTACTTTGAATCATTGTGGTTTGTACTTCACAAAATATATCGCACAAAACGGTATGTGTGGTTTGAGTACCTCGCGACTGAACTTCAGAGAGGCGATCATAATACTTCACAATCGGTAGGTCGTGATCTATTTTAAGCTTTAGACAACACTTCTTATAAATTTCTTTTAAAGAAATGCTTGTTGGATTGTCTTCAGCCAAACGCATCTGCGGCGAAATAGGAACTACTCTGGGAATAGTCATGTTAAGAAAACGTCTTGCAGTTTCTTTTTGTTTTTCTAAATAATAGTTAAGCATTCGCATTAATTGCAACACACGTTCTTCTCTTCGGGCATCACCGAGTCCAGTGTCTATGACAACCAAATATGGATAAATTTTTCCATTAGTGCCACGAATATATAGCCTTCTTGCTGCCGTGTTGTTCTTTTGAACAATTTCCACCCGTGGCATAAATCTTGCGATGCGAATATGATAATGGGAAGAGGACGGTAGTAATAATTCACCCGGCAATTCCACTTCCGCAGTCTTTTGACTAAAGTTCGACAAAAATCGACATTTATCTTCAATGAGAAATGAAGTTGGCAACTTTTTAACCTTAGCCTCTAGAGCTTTTATCCATGTTTTTAATTTTGAAATAAGGTTATGTAATTTCATAGCTCCCGGTTTGGAGAAATCGAAATCGTTTGTAAATTGTTCTTTCATTTTTTGAAAGACGGGATCCTGAAATGTCACTTGAGCCCTACGCGCTATGGATTCAGAAGCCGCTGAATTGGAGGCAGATGTTGCTACTGACCCCGGTATATTTTCGATGCCAATGCCAAATGTAGATCCTAACTTTTTAACGAAATGTAGGGTGTGTGGGGTAATTGTAGCCTCGTTAACAGCGCTTCTATTTTCAAATGCAATTGCATAACATTTAATAAGACCCTGTCGTAATTGTCTCAGTACTTCTTCTGTCCAGCTTTCTCTGAACCAAACCATTTGATCTACTATGCCTTCTAATGAGCTGAGAATTGTGGGGTGAATTTCACGTTGAACATGCATAACTTTTGAGCAACGCCACATTGAAGGTGTTGCTTTAATTGGGTTAACTGTGGATCCAGAATTAGATTGTGAATTCACCGATTGTCCAGTATTTTGACTGTCGATAACCTGAAAAGATTGAAAAATCGTTAATACCAGGACTTAGCCAATCGTCAGTTTAAATTAGTCTTAGATAGACTCTCACCAACAATACAATTGTATTCTCCTTTATAATCACTACACTTGTCATAACATTCCTTAACAATTTCTTTCTCAAACAACAAACAAACTAAAGGTAGTTAAAAACCTTAAAACTTCGCTTTTAAAGCACATCGAAATAAGAAGTAAATAATAATTGTTAATATAATCAGGCATTGATAATGAACTTAAAAGAATTGTATTATTGTGAAAAAATGCAGAGCTGCTTTATGCTATATTTTTTGTAGATCGAGCATAACACGCGTTTCTCACAATAACATAACTACATTTAGGCTATTATTACTTATTATTACAAATTATATTAAGAATTATTTTTCTTAACAGTATTTTTTATTTTTATTTTTTTTATAAATTATATTTTTTAAATTTCTTACCGTAGTTTGGAGTTTCCCCATACACCCGGCTTGTTCAGCAGTTTTGTGTTTTTCTCTTTGTTCAATTTTCAACGTTAGGTACAATGTACGAATGGGAAAGTACACGGCTTGGGGATATAAACGTCCTACCTGTAAATAAAATTAGCTTTGTAGTCAGCAATTGAAAATGTTTACTATTTAAATTACAGGAATTCAATCTTACATGACTCAATAAGTTCAAAATGACGTTACTTTCGTACTGTACTAAACAACAAAGCAGTTGTGGAATCCATGGCAGCCAATATGAAGGTGGTACGCCTACCACATACTTTTCTAAAGTACTCATAAGGGTACCACTTGAGTTATCGTAGGACAAAAACCACAAAACTTTTGCCAAATATTTTCTCGTTTTGCTTTCATTTTGGTGTCGACAAGCATGTAAATAACAAGTGATCGCGTTAACGGCTAGCACCATTTGCTTATCTTTAAGAAACATTTGTTCCATATAATCTCCCCACATGGCCCAAGCTTTTGTTAGACCGTCATGAAGTTGGACCGCTGCGCTAAAAGCTTTGCCTGCTTCTTCCGAACGACCGATCTGAGCTAAAAGTAACCCTTTTAGGGCATAGAATTCCGCATTCATTTCACCTGTGAAATATTTTAGATTTGTTGACTCAATTACTTCGAGGGCTTCATTTAATTCAGTTTTTCCCGAAGAAGCGGCCATTTGCAAATAACACTTGACTTGTTGACGTATTTTCTAAAAAAAAAATTAATAACAAAAGTAGTCGATATCCATTTATTTAAATCAGAGCAGCCATATAACAGATATCCAGAATAATTATTGCGAACTATTTGGCATACAAAAGTCTGTATATTATAGTTAATTAATAAATCTATAATGTGTATACTGAGTGCTTACCTGGAAACAGTCTACAATTGGTACTGAAGGTATGGTATATATTCGAGATAACGTCTCTTGACAAACTCCAGTTAAGTTATGTTTTCTGGCGATCTTTCCGAAGTAAATTATTGCTTGTGCTGAAGCATGTACTCCAAGCATGGTGTTTCCCTGATCTGACTGCTGCTCAAGGTGCTGAGTGATTATCTGGTAGTGATGCTGTCGCCATGTGAATATATCGCTCCAATGTGATAAATCGTCTGCTACTACTGGCAAGCGATTTCGCCATGTCTTTACAATAGCCTTCATATCGTGAATGGAAGTGTTTCGGGACTGAACTAAGCCTTGATGTATAGTGCTGGCTTCGTGTAATTCCATTATCTGTTGAGCAGCCTGTAAATACTGTAAATGTATATGGGAAACTATAGATGGCAACTTTCGCCATTCCTTCATGCACGACGCAGATGCGTTTTCAATATGTCTCTCCACATTTAGAAGTTGACGATCTTCCTGATGTAATATCGCCAAAAAGCCTTTGTACAAATGAATTTTATATCCAAATTGCTTTGCAAAAGATTGCTCCGTTTTAGAAATTGCGTTCTTCATTAAATTCCAGTCTGGTACTCTCCATGCACTTTCAAGAATTAGAAACATATTCTTTTCTTTATTTGTTTGAGCATAATCTAATAAAATATCCCACTGATTTAATTCTTTTGCACACCGTATCCAATGGTTTTCCCAAAGAATCAATTCAGTATTAACATCTGTGTTAATTAATCCATTGGCTTGGTCATGTTTAAATTTCGACATTGCCAAATCATACGCTCCTTGAGCTTCTTCAAAAAATCCCATTTGCTCGTATGCTATTGCAATATTAGTCTCTGGATAATGCGCATACTTCAACCATAAGCCAGCCCAAAGGTCTTCTTCATGCATAGTAGCGTACATTTGGGAGAGAGAATCATATATTACGTTTTTTTTCACGGTTGATAATGTATCGTTCAGATCTGATTCGGAATTTTCCGCGGAAATTTTTCTAGTGCCATGATGGAGTTCCTCTAGTACTAAAGTCATTCTGTGCCATAAATTGTGAGCTCTTCCTAAATAGGACATTAAATACGGTGGAATATATATGGGAGGATCACATTGCATCAAGCTTTCTACAAACGTATTAAGTGCACTTGGAAAGCAATCTTTTTGGACTACATTACTACCAGAGGAAAGAAATGGGACAAGTTCCCTGGCAATTAAATGCTGTTGCTCCTCGTCGAAAATTGTCCACAACCTTGGAAAAATTATTAACCACACGCTTTCAGCTAACTGTATATCCATATGGCATAGTTGAGCAATAGCTATTATTAATTGTTCCGTATTAATTTTTCGATTAGCTTCCAAAAATTCAATTTGTTTATTAATAAGAGCCTGCAGTTTTCGCTTTGGATTTTCCTTATCACTATCATTACTGCGATTTACACTCCAATTCGATTCAAGATCGTTATCAAAAACATCTTCTTTATCTTCAACTTGAGTATTATCAAACGATTCAACCTGGGATGAAGTATATATAACGAAGCTACTTTTGTCCTGACCTTCAGCAAGATTTATAACTGATTTAATACTAGGAACCTTATGTGCTTCACATGAGTTTTGAATTTCCGTCATAGTATTGGTAGTCAACACCAATAGTTCAATGCACTGTTTTATCCAATAATGTGTGCCAATAGAATCCCAAGCTTGGGAACATATGATGTAAAGAAGTCGATCGTGAAGTCTTCTTCTCATTGATGCATCTAAGATCTCAAAAAATTTTGATCTTATTTGTGGATCCTGGCATCTTAGACCAGTTAAAAAGGCCCCTTCCAGTTTAGCTGTCAATTCAGTTTGTTTATAATATTCATCTCGATATATATAGTTGACAATTTCTAGGAACTGGATATTCAATTTTTTCACATCTGAAAACTTCTTCTCTAAATATTGCATAAGTTTTACTAGTAATATCGATTTTTCTCTTATCGAAGGTATTTGCATTGTGGGATTTTGTTCTTTCGCTTTGATCCATTCATCGAGCATTTGTATTATAGATTCTAATACATTGACGTCCAAACTTTTCTCTATGAGATTAACCAGAATATTTCCAATAAATAATTTTCGCACTTCAACACCCATAATTATTATTCGATTTTTTATTAAATCCAATGACAGGACTAGTAATTCCACGTTATCCGCATTGGTTGTCATAGGTTGTCCATTACCTTGCGTATTCAGATGGTCTTTTGTCAATCGGTTCAAAACTCTTATAAATTGCAACATCAGCTTGTCTATATAACTTGGATTATTAGATGAACAAGCTTTTAATACCATTAGGGTTCCAAATAAAGAGGGTGGATTGGGTTGGGGGCTTTTCTCGTATAAGGTCAAATTATCTGAAATCATTTTGCTTATAGCACTATATAATGTATCAAGATCCTCGTGTTTATGATTTATATCTGGAGGGAAAATTGACATAAGCCTTGTGAGAAATGCATTCATAAGACGAACTATCCGTGTATTTTGATGAATAATACAGTTTGAAAGTCCTCTTTGGATTGGTCTTATTGTTTGCAGTAATTGATCAGCGGGTAAAATTGTTGTTAAAAATGTTACAAAATCTAACCCAGTACAAATATTACTCAAATTTGGCGTTGGTGTTTCAATAGTCATAAAAACCTTATCCAACCAATTAAGTTTAAGTTCGAATGGTTGGGGCCATTTATTTTGCATTGCCGATTTCAAAAGAGTTATGCATCTAAAAAAAAAAAAGTTCATAAATCAATATACAATTAAGTGGAAACTCAGGTTCACATACTTCCGAGATAATCCCTCGCTAGGAGAAATAACTGCAGGTTGGTTATCATTTACTTGACACGCAAGACGAATAAGGAAATTAAGCACTGTGTCACAATGAGTTTTTTCTAACGAACGAAAACCGTCATCTATCTTTTGACTTTGAGAAATGCCAGCTGCACCTAATATGAATAAAACATAAATTATCATCAATTACCAATTCTACAGCAGTCATTCTATTACTTTGACTGATATGATTTCGCGAACCATCCGTGGCAATACTTTTCTTGCGCTGCAAATTAGCTTCATCAGATGCCCGTTTATTCATATTATCGGATACCGACACCCCATCATCGCCAGTTATATCCTCTGATTTTGTGTCCTTTTCGTCATCTTTAATGCGTTGTCCCTCCCATTTAATAATAACATCAGCAATGTCTACAGCTAGCTTTCTATGCTCCAACGACGCAGTGGGAGGAAATCCAAGACGTTGCATATAGTTAATAAGATGTTGCACCAAGTGATGGCGAACGGGATAATATACCTGCAGAAGAGGAGTTTCATATATTTGGTTAAAATGCTATCCAAAGTAAATAAGATTTATTTTTTTTACCTTATAGTGTCGAACAATCAACTGAAGAATATGAAATAGCTGCTGCATTAAATGTCCTTCTTCAACGATTATTTTCTTTGTCCAATGGGTCAACATAGTATTTCCGTCTTCCATTCGTAAAGGCATTGCTGGAGTTAAAACATCAAGAGCCTGGCGAACGACAGGTCTGGCCTCAAGGGCATGACCCTTTAGTAATGAAAGAAATACCTGTAAAACAATCTTTTTGTGTATAGCCAATCGAGCAATTATGTGAGCCAAAAGAAGATGCCCATGATATCGGGCAGTTGGGTCCACGGAACTTTTACTAAGTAAACAAGGCCAAGCAAATGTCATTAGACGGCGAAGTTTGTTACCCTGGCGTTTATTATTAGCATCACCGTCATGTATATGCTGGGAAGCTCTTTCCACAAGTAAACAAGCGAATTGTAGTAAAGCGATTCTGACAGCATCCTCATTTGCATACGGCTTGTCAGGGTCAAAAACCTTACTTATAAAAACAGATACCACATTATTATCATCGTCAGTATATGATGTTGGAGGTGCCCCTATCAATTTATTTCCTTCCCTTTTATCAAAGCTTACCACGAAGCAAGGTATAAGCAGAGCTGTTATAATTTTTGCTTTAAGATCTTCAGAAAGCGACGTTCCGTTAAATTTTTCCACAAAGTGGAAAAATGCTTTTCTCTTCCAGTCCACTGTGTAACTTTGAGCCACAGTATTTTGTAGAAATTCTCTTAGAAAATGAAAATCCGGAATGAAATGTAAACAAAGGGCACGTAGCAGTTGGAACAGTAAATCAATATCATTGGTGTTATGTGAAAAATATTTTAATAATATCATTCCAACTAAATGCCACAAATCACATGTGACATTATCTTGACAAGTGCTATATAAGTTTATTTCCCATAACTTTTTTAATGCTAACACAAGTTCCGTTTGTGTAGGAATCCACTGTTCATCTTTTTCCATGATTGTATGTACTAACAGAACAGCTTGATGCAATGCTTCATATTTTTGTGACTGATCGAATTGTGCATTCGAATTCAATATTCCATTAATAAATTTAACCAAAATACTGCATTTATGTGTTTTTATAACAGAACGAAATGGTTGACCACATTTGTGGTTTAATAAATATAAAAAGAACCTGTTCCACTGAACATTTACTATTATGCTATCTGAAAGGAATAAATCAACGGTTTCAGAAGGGAACCGAAGTAAAAATTTTATTAGAGGTTCGCGGTACGGACTTGACGATTCGATCATTAGACTTTTTTCGGTTTTCAATACAAGCTGACAGAGACTGTCAATGTATTTCGGAGAAGCTGCTGTTATTTGATGAAACATTTCAATTAAAGTAATTACTTTTTGCTCATATTCATCACGTTTAGCAATCGTAAAAAAATTTCCGCCTTGATTAGTACTTGATTTGTGATTTGTAATTGACATTTCTAAAATTTTTTGGCAATGCTGCAGTATTTGTTCACTTAGTTTTTCATTAAACATTTGAGGAAATAATTGTGTGAAATACGAAAGCCGTTTAGTTGCGGTTAGTGAAAGATTTCGATGATCGCCCAAAGTTAAAAGTAATGGTCGCATGCCAGCGTGAACCTGTAAAACAAATGTAACTATATAGATAATTCAAATTGAAAAATTAATATCACAATAATCTACTTAAAATAATTTTAGTTAAGACAAAATATTATATTAATAAAAATAAAGTTAAAATTAAACTCTCGGTTAGTAAAAGTTATATGAAGTGTAGTTCTTCTACTTTTTAAAATACTAAAAACATTGTTAAGGTAGTCAGAACTGAGCAGCTTTTTAAAGTGTTCCAATTGCTTATAAGGTTAATGGTCTCATCAAAGCGGTGGCTGCGCAGTTCGAAAGCAAATTGTTAAGTTCGATTTTTTTTTTTTTCAAATTAAAATTAATTTAGGTGGAGATAGTGAGAACTTTAGGTTGTGAAAATATTGCATTGTCTGAGTGCGATTGGTGAATATTCATTTCGTTTCCATACTATAAATCAATAATTAAGTCAAAACAAATTCAAAAAGTACGTTTCTCTGAATATGAGAAAACAGACAATCTTTAAAAGTTATCATAATTTATGATACATATTAGTACATATGTATCAGATGGTATAAAGCACTGTAATCATTTAAAAACAAATTTCATGTAAGTATAAGTAGTTTTTATATACGTTATTTCAAAAATTATATTATATTTCAAAAAAATTTAATTAGGTTGCTACGTGTTAATTACCTTTTCCTTATCGATGTGAATTCCAGATATAAAAATTTTGGTGCAATTAAATGCTGCTTCCTGTAATTCCTCTTTGTTGCTCTCCATTACTTTAAAGAGGATGTTGATAATTTTTTCTTTGCACTGACTATCAGTAATGTAATGACAAGCAGCCAATGCTTTTAAAGCACTTTTTCGTAGTGGTATAAGATTCGGCACATTTTTGTAACAATCCAACTTATTAAGAGTCGCATCTTCAGCTTCACTAAGAGTTAACAACTCATGAAAAAACAATCTGTGGTAATTGTTAGTAAGATCTAAAACATCATAACTTTATGAATACCATAAACATGATTGCAATATATATAAAAATCGTACTTATCGTGAAAAGCCTTGGATCAAGAGTGGTGCAAAACGTATTCCCTTCCATTAAACCAATCTGTGCATTCGCCGGTTGATGTCTTAACAAGTGCTTTTTGGGGGGTATTATATCAGCTAAAACCTCTTTATGTGGATCCATGATCTCATAAACTGTTTTCTTTTGTAATTTAGCAATGAAATTAAGTGATGACATTGCTTCTTCTCGAACCAAGGCGTTGGAGCTTGTTACTTGTCTAACGAGCTCATGAACAATTTCATACATTGCCTTATTTTGAAAAGTAATTATATCTTCATTATTGTTTTCATTTTCTAGAGGCACCATGCATAATTGGAGCATGTTTCTCAAGTTACTCTTAGCTACGTCTATAGCACCGCTGGATACTTCGCATTCCAAATCCATTAAAACAAAAAGAAAAGCTTTTAAAAATGTGAATAGGTGCTGATAAAGAGACTTCAATGACATATGCTGATATAAAAATTGGATAGCTTTGCATCCGCCTACTTTAGCGTACCACGGTCGCTCATAGCAAAGCGCAGTCATTTTTTCAACAAGATATTGAATAAGTGGTAGTCGGCATGCCCTTTCTTTTGTTCCCATTATTGTGCTGGCTGTCTCCAATATAAGTTCCATACATAGATGACCGGGCTTGCACAATTCTTTTTCCTCATGACCCATACATACAGCAAGGGCATCGATTAGCACAAGTGGGTCAACACCTTGAGAGCTATGGTAATGCTTATATGGAAACGGACCTGCCTCTTGAGCTATTGCTACCATAGTATAGTGCCGGACAACGGCAACCATAACCGGAAAAACTGATTCTCGTAGCTCTTTTATTGCGGAGGCCACTAGCATTCCAGTCAATGCTACCTGATGTGTTTTACGTGAATTATCTTCTTCTAATTTACTTTGAATGATTGGTGAAATCATGATGTTCCCTTCTGTGAAACTATTGTGCAAAAATAATTTCTGCAAAGTATGTTTGTCATCATCAAGATTAATAGAAGCAGCTAAAAAGCAGCGAATAGTTTCCCAACTTTGTCTTCTGTAAAAATCATCTGTCGTCTTAAAACTAAGTGCCGTAAGTGCAGTTTCAATAGCTTTTTCCACTGGGAAATCAATAGGTTTGTCATGATCTTGAAAATAGGTAATAACTGCAACGGGGACCGCATCGTTTTCTCTAAACTGCAATGTCTGCGGCTCTGTCATCATTTTTCTATTTCCTCCTCCAAGCTTTCCAAGTACACGAAAAGCAACAAGGGCAGCATTGTCTTGATTTCTGAGAGTTCGCCAAAGAGCCTGCATTAAAGATGCACGCACAGGTTGAATGTGGTCGTACAAAAAGTCTGGTTGTAGATTATCTACGCAAAGTTCTAAAGTCCTCAAACCCTAGAGAGAACGATGGAAAAATATAAAATAATTTTAATTTCAATTTTATTAAAAAAATAGCAAATTAGAATTGTTATAAAAAAAAAATGTGTCTTTTAATATCACAAATATCAAAATTGTTTTTAAATATTACTGTCCTTCTAAATTATTATTATCCAGCAAAGTTTTAGTCTAAAAAGTTCGAAATCAATTCATTTTAAAATTACCTGACTTATTAATGTTGATGAGCCATTGAGTGCAGAAACCAAAGGATCCATAAGCATTGGTAAATATGGCAATAAAGAAGACAATCTAACAGGTACAGTCAAACATAACTCAACAAAAAGGTCTTTCATATGCTGTTTGTGAAATCCACTCTGCAAACGATTTAATCCTTCTAGTAAATTTGGTAGCAATGGCAGAAACTCTTGATATAATAAATCGTGACTTCCTCCTCCAATTGATCTAAATAATGCACGTAATAGTAGGAAGTAATTGTATGGATTTTCCGCCGTTAATGCCAATTCCATTGACCTGTTGACAATGTTATGTAAATGTGGACGAAGCATCTGCTCATTTTCCACTGGAAATAAACTAACGCTCCCAAATACCAATTTAAACAATCGCAAATATAAAGGTGAACGATCAATGTTTGAACCCATTTCATCCATTTTTCCTAACAAATACTCAACAAGAACTGTTGCGAATAGAGGTGATGTAGTAGGATTCGCCAAGAACGAGTTCGCAACGACTTGAAGCGAGGAGTTTTTAGAAATCCGATCGACCATAAAATCAATAGTAGTTGCGAAAACTTCTTGAAAATTTTGAGGATGCATCATAAGAAACTAAAAATGTAATTTTATATTTAAAAAAAAGTCGAGTAAATTTTAATTGAATGTGTTTACAATGCCACTGAAATGTTCCAGAACTTCTTTTTCCTCTTTGGTTCTTGGACCTTGGTTGGATGTTCTTTGCTGGTTATTAGTAGCGATACTTATTGTATATATATCCAAAGCCTCCATCGCCCAATATACCAAATCAATATAAATTTTTAGCTCACTTGAATCAAATAACTTTTCTTGATTACTTTTTACAACGTCGGCACAAACAGGCTTTAACAAATATAACATATATTATAAATGTTTAAGAAATATTTATTGTCTTTACCTTAGAACTTATGAAACCCCAAGTAATAGTTTTAGCACCACCAACTAAGGTTTTTACTAAACCTCGATATTCGACTATATTAGCAGGGCATATCCAGTGGCTCCCAATATTCGTTTTCATTGATTGATCACTAGATGTATTTTCCTTTAATTTATTTATTAAAAAAATATGTGTTCATTAAAAAAAATATAAGTTACTTATTAATTTATAGCAACATTGCTCACCGTAAAGCCATCTTTGTACTCATAAGTATTGTTACCAATTGAATTTGAAGATCCTGGTGATAAACTCGATGTTTGTAAGGAAGACTGACTCTTCCTATATAACATTGAGAGTAAGAGTTCATAATATTTATTGTAAATGAATATATTCATTAGGGCGTTAATACGTAATTAATTTTAATAGAAACGTATAAATAAATAAGTATGTAAAAATTGTTCAGATATGTACATATACATATATATAGTTATATTTTTATATCGGAATATATGTAAACTAAATCTCTGAGGTAACAAAAATTAGCCTCTTTAGAATCGTTATTCAAAAAATCAAAAATTTAATAAATTGTTTATTATTTAACTAATGTGTAATAGAAACTCACCATTTATCTATGATTGGAGGCAATAGAATTTTCGCTATAGTTTTGAATTTGTAGGCAAATACTTTTAATAACGAAACCAGTATGTTTCTTGCTTTGCCAGCATCCATTTCACTGTGCTGTCTAATGCAGTCCACTAAGTTCAACAATAATTTACAAGACATGGTTTGAATGCCGGTTGCAAGAGATTCATCATGAACATTTTTTGAAAATAAATTCACTGCTTTTTCTAACACATCCAGAGACAAACTCTGTCGCACATGGTGCGCTAAATCCGCAAGTGTTGAGTATGCTAAAGGTCTGATAGATTCCAAAGTAACTCCTTTTCCAATTAATAAATCTTCATTGAACAACTTCTCAATAATAGGGACGAATTCTAAAACAGCCGAATTTTTATAAATTAAAACTCTTTAAAAAATAGTAATATAGTTTTTACTTTGTCGAAGATCTGTTGCAAAAATATGACGAGCAGCTATCAGCAACTCTTTTCTCAAATGAGCAGCCTCTTTTGGGCATAGTTCCATTAAACTAAGCATTCCATTAGTAACTGAAGCTGAATGAGTGAGTATTAAGTCCTATATATATATTTTTTTTTTATTAAATATTTGCTGAAAATATTATATATATATTTTACCTGAAATATCCTAACAATATAGGCTAAAAATGATAAAGTCTTAACTTGTGCCCCCATAAAATCAACGAATATTTCTTTATTAAGATCCGCAGAATTTCTAAAAGAATTTAAACAATTATATTAAAAATTAATTTCTATAATCTACAAATTCACATATACCTGTGTTGAAATGATGGTTGTAAGTTTATTGTAGTCATAATCAATGGAATAAATTCAGAAACTTCTTGATGAACCGCAGTTTTATATATCTGGTACATTAATACAACGATTATGGGTAACTCTTGCAATACTCTTAACGATAATACCCCTTTTGGTAAAAGATTAAACTGAAATATTTTAAGAATTTATTTTTTATTTAGTATATAAGTGTGATGTTCTATGGAACCTACTACTTGTGGGGGAGAGTCTTGCAAATTTTCCACATTTATTACCCTTGGAGCATATGTTATTGATAAAAGGTGATCGATATTTAATTCTTTAATATCTTTTACTCGCATCGGCTGCTGCTTTTGTTCAAAAATTTTATTCATATGATTTGGTAACTCGGTATATATATCCTTTACATACAAAAGGAAATGTTGAACCTGCAAAATAAAGATGGTCTACAATGTCATATTTTAGTTTAACCAACGCTTACTTCTGGATTAAATGACGGCCGAAAATGTTTATGCAGTTCAATTATGATCCTCAGACTAACCAATACGTTTTCTTCGTTATCGCTTCTTAAAATCTTGAGCATTACTGAAATTATTGGTTTTACATGTTGTCGCAAATTTTCACTTATAGGTAATCGATGAATCATTTCCAATATCAGTTTTCGTATCTACAATTAAAATGTGATTTTTTGTTTTGTAAAAACAATTTAATTAAAAATGTTTAATTTAAAATTCTTTTAAAATATTTTAAAATTCATACACATATGTATGCAGTTGCTTAAAAAATGTATTTATATATTGCAAATAACCACAAATTTTTGTAGCGATGAGTCTAAACGCTGTTTGGAGGGGAGTGCAAATAAATGTAATAAAAACATTTAACGGGAGGTAAATCCAACGAGCTGTTTAGATGTGATCGGACAACAGGAGATTTTTAATATAAAAAGTTTCGCAGGGCAACCATATCAGACTCAGGTGTTCTGGAGTTTCCTGCTCCATGTCGCAGAACCGGTGCCCACGTTGAACAAATGCTTCCTGAGCCTGCAGTGTCTATGTAGAGCGCGACAAAGAGGCGGAATTTGCTGGGGCTACCGAGTGTTAAGGGCCTCAAGCCAGGATCTTCGCTTTGTAAAAGAGTCAACGGTTGTTTTTAACGGGTTGATTTTTGAACTATGAACTATGTCGTAGAAAGTGATCTCAAATTTACCTCACGCCATTATGACAATTTTTTCGGTGTTCCCCGTAAGCCCATTGCTAGTGAGCAAATCAAGGTGCTCATCTCGTAGTACCAAGACGAATCTTACTCTCCCCCCATAGTGGTTAGGGCTTTCCTACTAGGCTGTCACCCTGCTTTTAAGTTTGTTACCTAATGCATCCCGTTTTACATTTTTGGGTAGCGAAACATGTTTTTCTACAAAATAATCACAAAAAGCAGAAGTTTAGAGCAGAACCGTATTTTAAAGACATCAAGAGCACATTCTCCAACTATATGAATCACATCCTTCACTTTACAAAACAATCAATGTGCCCTGTGGGCAAGCTATTAACGTCTTCCAAAAGAACTAAACACCCTTGCACACTCGCCATGAAAAACTCCTATAAATCTAGTTTTAACACCGGTATATGAACACATATCCTGCAAGTAACAAGTCACAATTTTTTCACATCCACTACCCTGGATTTACATGTAAATAAAATAAATAAATARCCCTAACAATACAAAACATTTGTATATTACGAATTGATGCAAATAAAACTTACATGTTGAGAACTATTTTCCTGAATAAATTGAGGGTCTCCATCTTGCAATATCCTTATAAATACTTTCAATGCTAGTTCTAAAAATGCAGGATATGACGGACTTTGTACAATTAGTTCAAAATGTTCACTAAGCTCTTGTGCAGCTTTAAATTTAATTTCCTCTTTTGCTGCAGGATCACTTAATATATTGACATAACTTCGAAATGTGTTAAATTCATTTTGCGCCATTGCGGCACGAATAACAAAGTTATTACACAGTATTGTTTAATAAATAATTGAAGACACACTACTGCTGCCAAACTACTATTATTGCTAATGTTGCCAGTTAATTACTATTTAATTTATTCGTCATATCTGGTCGCTCTCACATGCCATAGTTTTTATCTGGACATATCGCAAATATTGCCAATGGAGTTATCAGAATAATTATGCGAATAACTATTATCAGCTAAAAACTGTACTTTTGCTTAATTTCCATTGAAATTAAAATTTAATTGCAGCAATTACAACAAGTAAGAAGGGGTGTTATAAACTCTTTAGAAGTGTTGATTTTATATTGACTATATCCCAATCGTTTACTACTTGTACTTTCTAAGCTTTCGGATTTGTAGGCTTTCACTAAATGAATGATACAGTTTTCCAAAGTATGTCTATATAACGACATTAAAGAGCAACCTATACTTCTTAACACTTACCGATCCAACGGGGTTAGATGTTAGAAAAAGCAGCCCTTGGGCGGATAAAATCCGAGTTAATTCCGGTGCATAGAACCGGCTGTGGTGCGAACCGGCTTCTTCTTCTTTATTGGCATATACACCGTTTACGCGGTTATGGCGGATGGAACCATTCACTTGGAAGTGGGCCAAAGAWGATTCTTTTACATATGGCTCAAGCAACTGCCGACTTCCGGCCTTAGACCAAGTATCCTCTGGATAGTCAAAAAACATCCGTTTGAAGGGGAGCTAAAACAGAAATATCCCTCCCGCACGAGTTGTACGCTTGTTCGTGGGACCCACCATGTAAAATAGAGCGCCAATGAAAAGGTCACATCAGAATCGGATGAGAGACCCTCTTTTGATCCAACCTATAATATTTTATTATTCACAAATATCTTCAAACTGGTCAAGCAATGATATCTTTAAGGATTCTCAAATTGTTTAGAGTTTCATTAGTCTAATGCCTTATACATATCTTGAATAAACGAAAATTTAGGTAGTGCTCGCTTCATAAAATGATGATTTAAGGTAATATAAATATAAATATACATACATAGATATGTAAGTATGTAAATTTAACTTTTTAATTTTTAATAGGTATAATGAAGTCTATAATAGTTTTTATTTTAATACATTCAAGTAAATATACTAATTATAATCATACATATGTATATTGTTTCCCGCTTTATTTGGGAATATACTTTAGGTAACGCAGTTCTTGACTTAACCAAAGAGCAAACGAAAGTAACAGCAGAGAACCAGATTGGTGAGCTGTAGCAAGATATATGGGGACGTAAGTTAATAGAGTCGAAACGCCTAAAGTTGCTTGTAACCATGCCATTGTCATAGTGGCGTTTATAGCATATGATACGCGTTTAGGCAAAACACATTTTCTTGAATACATCCATAGGAGAGAAACGGTGAATACAGTTGTAATTCCAAAAATTCTATGATTAAATTGCACTGTTGTGGGGTTTTCCGTAAAGTTTCTCTGCATCGGTTGATATAAAAAAATGTCATCAGGAATCCACTTATCACCCATTTTAGGAAAAGAATTATAAACTAAACCGGCATCAAGTCCAGCTACAAACGCTCCTGATACAGCTGTGAGAAATACAAACCCTTTGGATAGATTCGCCAATTTTTTTAAATGCAAAAGATGTTTTGAAGACGTAAGATTTTCGGTTGAAGGTAATAATTTCCTTAATCCTGATGACAAAAACACACTGTATAGAACAAAGGCAACCGCTAGATGTGAAGCTAATCTATACTGTGATACTCTGGGTACATCATTAACTTCTTGAAATTTATCTTCCAGTCCAGATTTAACCATGTACCAACCCATAAGTCCTTGTAAACCAATGAGTGCGCCAAGTATTACAACACGTTTTTTAGTGGAATTTGTTAAATAGCCCCTTTTCCAAAAATAAACTGCTGGAATTAAAAAAACTGCTCCAATTCCACGGCCCCACATTCTGTGAATATATTCCATCATATATATAAATTTAAATTCTTCCAAAGTCATTGAGCGATTTTTCCTAGAAAGGAAACATACTATTATTATTTTCAAATATTTATATTAATATATAAATAAATACAATTTATACTCTGGGTACTGCTGATAATTCGAGAACTCTGCTTTCCATTCCTCTATAGTTGTTGGCTTTTTTTCACCAAGCAATTTCCAGTTCACCATAGATAAACCTGACTCTGTGAGCCGTGTTACACCACCTATTAAAATATTAAATACACATCGTAAAAAAGATACTGGCGGCAATACCTTGCTAGACATACCAAGAGCTACCGCAACATATACCATACCACCGCAACATAATAGCCACGATCCTACTATTTTATCACTTTTTTCTTGTGTACTGTTGCAACGTGTTTGCCAACTTCTCCCCAATTTAGATTCAAAATTAATATTCTGAAATGTTATTTATTCATATTATACATTTTCTCTAAGGTTACATTTAAAAATACTTACCTTTCGGGAATTGCGACTAAGCAAATGGTTATAGCGATTAACCGGCAAAAATCCATTTTTATTTAATAAAAGCCTTGTGATATTCAGCATTATTATTTATATTATTCCGGCTTCAAATAAATCATATGGTATTGGATAGAGATGTTAACATCACGATTGTATTGCAGTTAATACTGTAACGGATTTCTCGATAAATCGTCTCTTTGTAACTCACTCTTGAGTTCGATCACTGAATTATTAAATCCCAATTTTATGATAATACACTTATCTTTAACAACAACTTAACACTTACTACTTATTATCCGAACTAATAACTTCTTATTTATATCTCAATTCCTTTTTTCCCGGCAGCACTTTTTGTTTGTGGGGTTCGGTTTCGCGACAAAAGATTCGGTGTATGAACTGCCAATTTATCCCTGGTACAAGCCTACAAGTAGCAAACGAATCAGCTGTATTCCAAAGTTTGTAAAATGTTCTTTACTAACACCGAATTACTGTCATGTATGTTCGCAGCGTAAAAATTTTTACAGTGGTAATATTTTATACATTAAAATCTATAGTTATATGTAATGTATATTCAAAAAAACGGTAGGAAATTTGGAATTATTCGTACATTGAACAATAGATCATATTGCTGTTTCCCTACCGGTGCGATCAATAATCATAAGACATAACAGTTATATTACGAAAAAGTAGCAAGATAACAATCTATGGGAAAGAAAATTAACCAGGTAAATATAAATCATATAGATCCTCGGGAACTAAGTCAAAAGGAAACGAAACAAATTCATACAATGAAAAGATCAAAGATCCTTACGATGTTACTACAAAATGCCGAAAAAGAAACTAAAATTGTCCCCGAAGAGGAATCAATAGTCAATTTAGAGATCGAAATTCTACCGGAATTCTTAATGGTAAGAGTTGTAAGTGAACTTTGAACAACATTAAAATAAATATATATCTTCCGAGGGCGGGATAAAAAAAAACAACTCTGCGGAATCAATTGATGCTCTTGGTAACACGGGGAATAAATTTCCAACAGTATGTATCCATACAGATTATTGTACTTAAATAAAATATTACTAATTTTAGTTTAAAACTGCGAAGCTAACTACACGCTGCTTTTTCCAATTACGTTCTACTGATCCCTCTATTATATTGGGTTTTATTGATATTATTCGGCTTCATCCTTGCCAGTGGAATGTTCAGCACCCTGATTTCGACAACAAAGAAAAAAGGGATCAGAGTACTGTAATAATATGCGAAAAAATTAAAAAAGACTTCAATATAAGTATAACACCACAATTGGCGAGATCCAGTATATTGTCCTTGATTCGATGGTTTAAGCGGGAATATCTTCGTTCACAGCATATAGTTAAGCAGGATGAATCTAAGGGGGGTCGTTGTAGTCGAAATGGTTATGTGTCTGCTCATCCTTTGTATTTTAACAAGTTAATGGAATTTATTCCTCATAAACATTTAAAATTAACAAGTTGTAATGATTGTCAACGAAATTTTATAACGCAAAATCAACTTTTGATACACAATCACCAAGTTCATGGAGCAGATAAACCTTTTCAATGCCGTTATTGCAAACGAAGTTTTCTGCACCCTTCTACTTGGAAGCACCATGAAAATCGACATACTAAGAAACATGTATGGAAGTGCAAATTGTGCAGTCGAAAAAGTTCTACAAAATCGGATCATAATGTACATATGGTAACTCATTCCGATATTCGTGCTTTCGTCTGTGATTTATGCGGTTCTTCCTATAAGAGTAGCACCAGTTTAAATGTACATCTACGAACACATCAAGCACCAAAATTACAATGCCCATTATGTAATCAGATGTTTTACGAAAACTATCGACTTAAAAGACATTTATGTGCCCATGAAGCGGAAACTGCTGTTAAAGCAGCGTGTAATATTAAACTAAACAACTAGTTTCAAACTTCTTGTTGAAATTTTCTCAGATGCTGCGTTCAAGTTATGTTGATGTAAAATTATATTGAAAATAAAAATTTGAATTTGGCATTTTCAACACAACAATCGTTTTATTTTCAAATTAGCATAATGTTAATCTTGCATAGGCAATTAAATTATTTCTTTTCATTATCTTAATCGATATTTTGAAAAACTACATTAAAATGGATTTGCTCTATAAAATACCATGAGGGACTTTGAAAACATACATCATTTATTAATTTAGTCTTAGTTTCTGTACGCTATTATCGTTGTATTCAACTATCATTCTAAAAGCTTTATGTCGACTCCTAGTTCTAATAAGCGTTTTTCAATTTCCGAAGTGTCCAAACCATTCTCTCTGTTATATTTGTAATTTACGGTAAGTTGTACTTCTTCCAGACCCGCAACTTGATCAAACAGGTTACCTTCTAGTCGTTTGTCTATATCATTTTCCTCCCGAAGTACGCAGAAATATAGTAAAAATACAGCCAAACTTCCAGAAATGACATAAGGTTGAAACCATAACGTGTCCTCAGAACCGCCACTTCTCGTATCACGTGCACGCCAGGTTGCAGCTTTGCTCCCAAAGAACTTTATTGGTTCGTTTGAACTCTCATTAGACGGTTGTTTGGAGATATTTGACACCAGACGATAATACATTTTAGAAATTGGATACCTACCCTGGTATAGTAGTTGTGATCTGGAATATAATTAATCTGGATAATAAATAAATCATTTGTTCTATTCGAGTATAAATGAACTGTGTATAATTTAAATACGTTATGAACATACGCTGATTGGACAGCAGATCTGAAGGACTGGAGCATAATTACTATTCACTTATTAACCGAAGATTTATACAAATTTCGTAATAAACCACGAACTTTTTAGTTTCTTATATGTACAGATATATTTATTTGTCATATTGACAGCAAAAGTATTGCCAGATACTAATTAAAGTAAGCACAAGCCAAATTTGCCTTGGAATTTCTCGAAGATCCAGTTGTTTACCAGTCCTTGGAAAAGATTAAGGTTTGATATGCATACCAGCGTATATATTACTACAAAAATATACACAAAATCTAAGTTTAAAATTTGTTTATATTACAGTATTACTTTTAAATCTAACATTACTCGATTTGCCGAAGCACAAGTTGTAGTGTCTGAACTCAGTCTACATACACATATCTGGGCAGGTTTCCGTGCATTGACCATAAACTGTTAACTTATTCACTTAAATTAACATTAAGGAACTTCATTTATTATACAGTTTATTTTGCTTTTTTTTTAATATAATAGAGTATTCTGTGCGTGCGACCTGCCGAGTTAGTAGTTAATTTGTATTTGGCTCTTTACTATAAATTAAAATCTGTTCATATCTAATTTATATCTGTGTGTATGTTTTTGACAAATGCATTTCTGTGCATTGTAATAAATTAAAAGTAAATATTCCTGTGGTTCATAAAAGGTTTCTTTAAACTTTTTGAAGATTTGAAAGCATTCGTTTACAAAATATAATTGATGAAAATAATATCAACGTACTAAAACAAAAAATGTCAAAATAAATAGAAAATTGTTTGAAAGCTTCAAATTTAATTATATTTTTAAATATTTTATGGACTGTCGAATATATACTTGTGTGCTGTTGCATACTGCCAATTTTATTTTCTCAAGCGCATTAGAGCAAAGTCCAATTAGTGCTTTTAAGTATGGGCAAAAATATGATTTATGTGTGTAAACTATACATATGTTCATACATATTGTCTAATTTAAATGTGCCTGTTCTCATTAAGTAAAAACATTTTTACATATACATAAATTGTATTTTTCTTTACTGCTGAAATTAAAAATTTTATCTGATCCTGAACAAAATTAAATGTAAATGCACAGAACAGATTTTGTAAATAGAAACACACACAATTTAGATTCTGCGTAAATTGCTTATACATTTTATGTAGTACCAGTCGTAATTTTTGGCCATAGGTTTCGAAATGGCTTCTTCAATACAGTGCGTTACAAGCGCTACCCGTGTTTTGCGTTTACTTACTGTAACGTCAAGTTTAAAAAAAACAAATTGCTGCAATCCAAAAAAATCAATAAATACCAGCATTGCTTTTCCCATGCAAGCAGAAGAAAGTACAACGGCATCAACAGCACTTGAATATGGTAACAAAATTATAAATGCCTTTATTTATATAATTTTTAGTTCGTAAATTTTTGTTTTTAGCGGTAACAAATAATAAAGAAATGTTGTCTTTGGTTCCTTACTTTGGCCATTCCACTCTTTTAAAAAGCCGATTGAATTACATTTCGAAACCGAATTACAGATACTTTTCAAGTTTACAGAAGACAAACTCGAGTAACAAGTCTGCCATAATCACTGATCATGTAAGCCTGATAAAAATTTAATAATCTTTAATTAAATTAAAGTATTTAAGTAAGTAAATGGTAGAGAAAATAAAACATAATATAATATTTTGCAAATTGTTTCGCGTTCCTCAATAATTCTATACATTAATATTTCCTATAATTATCGATTTGGTTTTTTTTCTCTTTGCATATACTCCCAAAGAAACTTTTATGAAATTTGATACTGTTTATTTTTACCCACTCACCTCATTAAGGCTGTGAATGATCCTCTTACTTTTTCCATTCCCTATATTCATTTCGAAAAATATTTTCAAAAGTACTCACAACTTTCATGTTTACTTTGCTAATTTGTTTATTTGCAATTACAACCCAGTTTATGTGTACAAATCTACAGGAGATATCTGATCAGGATAGATCCGACATAGATAAACTTTAAATTGCAGATAGTAATTATATGTTGAGCTAGTTTGTAATATAAAATTTATAGCTCTCCACCATAAAAAATACCTTTAAACATTTTACTTATACACACACATTTCTGTAGTTTTATATTTGTTAAGAATTAAATTAATCGAAAATTAATGATGTTTGTTTGTTGCCATAAATTTCATCTTCTATATTGTATTATGTATGTTAATATAGTTTAACTAATATAATCTTTAATTGGTATTTTTTCACGGTTAGAAGACAATGGTGCCTTGGAATTATCGTTATCTATCATCCAAAGAGGTCACGAAAAATATAACATTGTTCACTAATGAACCATTTAAGGGTGAAGTGGATCCAAAAACTTTAGAGTTAGTGGATTTTTTTATTTATTTTTGTATTTCAGTTATTACAATGTAAAATATATGTACATGTTAATTTTCTTTCTATTTGCTTAGAATCAAACAGTCTTCGGGGAATCCACTTGTTTTAATGATGGCGTGGCTAATGGCTAAGCATAAACATTTGAAGAAATATGCTCAAATTTATACGGAAATGGGATTCGATGTTATGATCGTACATGTGACGCCATGGCAACTTCTTTGGCCCGTTAAGGGAACACAAGTAAATATGATTAGTTAATCAATATTTGTACCCAATAATATAACGAATTGTAATTGTTTGAAATATTCTGGGTTTCGTGGAAATCTAGGTTGTGGCTGCAGATACCCTTAAATTTTTGGAAAATAATGGATCATATACGCCAATTGTTGTTCATGGCTTTTCTGTGGGCGCTTATCAACTCGGAGAAGTGATGTTACAAATGTCGCGTAATAAAGAACGGTAGGGAAAGTTTTGTATTTTAGGTACATTGTGACTTTTTGCTATGTGCAAAAAATGGAGAGATACTTTTTTGCTCTCGACAAAAAGCGGCTAAATAACGCTTTTAAAAGAACTAAAGAATCTAAGTTACTAAATTCAAGAAAATATAAGAGTCAAAATGCAATCGTCTAAATTGAAGTTAGAATAATCATATTGTAGATGGATATAGTATTTAGTATATGAACATACGTATTGATCATTTAAATTTTAAGCGTATTTACCCATAAAGGTTTTTTTTTATACATATATTTAGATATGCAGGAATATTAGACAGAATTGTCTGTCAAATTTGGGACAGCGCAGCTGATATAACCGAAATCCCTGTTGGAGTGCCGAAGTCGCTTTTTCCTAAAAATCCACGTATGCAAAGTGCTTTACGTAACTACATCCTGTAAGTTAACTATTATATATGCACTTAATTGCTGCAATTTCAATTTAATATTTCTTTTTGTATAGTTACCATATGAAAACATTCCATAATCAAGCCACTATCCATTATATGCGATCCAGTCAAATATTTCACTCTACTTTAATTAAACAACCAGCATTGTTTTTTGTATCAGAAAATGATAATATTGGACCGCCATCTTCGAACCACGCAGTACGTGAAAATTGGGAGCGTGCTAATATAAAATGTACTTTTAAGTGTTGGGAGCATTCGCAACATGCAGCACATTTTATTAGGCATCGAGAGGAATACTTAGGGTGTCTATTAAAACATCTTGAAAGTTCTGGTGCGATCGACAGTATCGGCTTAAAAACACGCGCAAAATTGTAATTACAAAACTGAACAAGTGAAATTAGCGGAATTAAAAAATAAAAATCAAGATTAAACTTTGATAAGGACAAACGTCGTTCATTGTTCGCGGGAGTAACTAAAAACTTGTTTGACAACTTTTAAGTGTAAGTATATATTATACTTGCATATCAATCAGAGTATTAATATGTTGAAATCCTGCATTTAGTACATATCCGAGGCATTTTCTTCTTATTATTATATAAGCCGTATTACGAAAACATAATGACGAAAAAGCCAGACAAGAATCGTACAACCTTCATACAAATTATTTTCAATTTAAAAAGTATTAGGCTTTAAGATCATAATTAAAATGTTTGCAATTAAAGCCTTGAAACAAGGGGAAAAACAATTATATATAATAAAAATGTGTACATAGAGCAAATGACCAATGTCATTGGCATCTTCATCATAAATATAAATTCTGTAGACATGTTTTTGAGTGTATGGTTAATAAAGAAATATAGTACATATGTTCATAAGTCACAGTCCATATCTAATTTTTAAATAGTTGGTATTTTTTTGTGATGTATTATTGAAACAGAATCATCTCTAATTATTATCAGGGTTTTATTATCTGTAATTCGCTTCCTATTCAAACTAAAAAAAAAAGCTGTAAATACATATTATACATTGAAAAACTGCACTTAAATTAACTTACTTATAAACTTAAACTGTCATTTATCTCATACCGCAGTATATATATTTTTGTATTCCTTAGTACAAACTCTTTACAAACGATGCACTGTCATCAAATATCAATTAATTGTAAAACAACCTGTCTTCTAAGATTTATTTTACAATTTATACGATTTTCTATAATTTACAGTGCAGTTGGAAGTAATATACTCAAATTAACTGCAATAATTGAAAACGTACATAAAATAAGTGCCGTTGTTGATGTAATTAAATCTGGATTTGGTGTCGCCTAAAACCTAGATCTTATAAAAAATTTGACAATCTTTAAAATTAAAGCAACCAGAAAAATTGTATTTAGGAGCCAACACTTTTAGGTAGCGGTCTGTAAATTCCCACAACAACTGCATGGTCGCGTTCATAAGGCTCTAACGTAATCTGCTCTTGAGGCTTTAACTTGTCTGCTTGCATTTTTTTAACTTCAGCGGCGAACACTGCCTCTGGTTGCGCAGTAGAATCAATACATGATGCTTTAATAGATATAACGAAATGTCCACCATTTTTAAGGAAATGTTGAGCATTTAATGCGACAATACGTCCTTGATCTGGTTGTGCCACATCTGCAAATATCGTATCAACCATTCCCACAAGCATTCGGTATTTATGAGGATGACGAGCATCCTCAATTATCGGAATTATATTTGTACGTTTCTTTGCTACATTGATGAGATCACGACCGGAACGATGTGAAAATTCAACGGCATATACAAGACCTTCAGGCCCAACCACATCCGAAACATGTGAAACCGTTGTACCCGAAGCCCCTCCTAAGTAAAGTACTTTAGAGCCAGGAGGCATATGAATTTTATCAACTCCTCCCAAGATAGCTGCTGCAAGTTTAGAACGGAAGGGATTCCACACACGGTACTCTATCTTTTCGCCATTTGTCTAAAAAAAAAAAAAAAAAACAATTGCTCATCATTTAAAATACCAAAATTTAAATGCGATTTTCATATATTTGGTTCAGTAGTGCATTAATCTAAAAATTTGTCACTTTAAATTCGCCTAAAGGTCTCAAACCACGCAAATCTAATTTTGTTGACAAAGTTTCATGGTCACATATTACCATGTTCTGTACCCCTGCACACTCTCATCATTTAAACAGTATACAATAACAAATAATAGAAAAAAAAACATACCTCAACAGAAATTCGTTTTTCTCCATAAACATCAGAACCAGGAACAAAGTTACGTGTTACCAAAGCATCTTCTTTTCCACGTGCTATGAAAACGCCCTCATGGCGATGGGGTTCTATTACAACAGTTTTACCTAGTGCATACAAAATAAGTACCCAATACTCTAGACAAATATTAATATTTTTTTGTACCTCCTTTGAAACCCCCCGCACCACTTCCGCCTCGTCCACCACGACCTCCTCCTCCACCCCTTCCTCCTCGTCCACCAGACCCACCCCGGCTACCACCACCTCCTCTACCGCCTCCACCTCGACCACCGAAGCTGCTTCGTCCTCGATCGCCACCACCGCGGCCACCACCACCACCTCGACCTCCAAAACCGCCACCACGTCCACGACCGCTACCACTACCCCCTCCTCCGCGTGGTGAAAATCCTATTTTGCGAAAATTGATAAATGACAATAGTCAAATTTTAAAAAATTCTATTAACTTTGCTCACYTGGTTTCCCCATGACTTAAATATAAAAGTTTTTTAAAATATATAAAACAATACTAACTCCTCCAAACGGTGGAAAAACGCTAACCAAATCAAACCAAAAGCATGAAAGCCAAAACACGTGTTGTAGTATAGTTTTATTTTTATAATTGGTAGCACTGTTAAAGCACAGAGTTGCCTTACAAAAAATACAGGGTGTCTTTTAAATTGTTAACACCGTGCTGTTTTTAGTACAATTATTTATCAATGCATTTATTGAATATATGAAATGATTTTTTCGTTTGGTCATGAACCATACAAAAATAACTATGTAATCATTTATATTAATCGTAAAAGTCCTCTTTAGCCAACGAATTCTGGTTAACTTAATAAATACTCATTCTTTCAGTAAAGTTGACCAGAACTTAATTGACTGATGGTTGCTAACCAGACATTACTAAAACGTTTCTTACTATTCGAAACTAATTTAAAAAAATAACGGCAAAAATATATCACTCTAGTCGAAAATAAAATGTAAATAGGATTATGTATGTACATACCTATATCTTTACGAAATACTATACCACAGTCGATCAATCTTACTACTTGCAAAGGCCAAACACACTCATCGTTAATTTTCGTATACCTTTACAATATACGTACATATGTATGTATGTACGTTTCTTATGCAAGTAAAGCACAAGTTAAATACACAAAACAATAAGATACTTTGATGAATATTTGTATATATTTTCCTTATCAAACTAAATTTTTTCAAAGTGGGCGGGGCAGCGCTCGTAATATGATTAAGGAACATCTCACAGGCCACAAAAGCTATTTAGACCAAAGAAGTTTTCTAGCACCTACTTCAAAAATATAAAAACCACCAGCGCAAATTATAATATAAAGGATAACCTTTATAATATATAAGTTCAYCTCAATCATTTTCATACATGCAAGCGTAATGGTGTCTACATTTGATGTTTATTTTATCTCAAAGTCTTTATTCGAACAACTGATTCTATTTGAATACAATTTAATTTGAATATTATCGTGTTGTTGGGACAGCATTCAAAAGGGATACGTCCAATTCAATGTCAAAATCATGCAGAGCATATAAGCTGTAATCTGTTTTAGGATCAGTTGGTTTTGAACCGCCGGTAGTAYTCTCCTCAACTTTTCGTTTAGCCGGTAGTATTGCCTGTGTCGGTTGAATGGTTGGTTCGCTTTTTTTCTCAACTGATTTGAAACCCATGCGTGGTTGAGTAATACGTCGCGTGAATGGATCAGAAATCTTTAAACCTTTATTAGCACGTGCTTCTTCCAAAATGGCTTTCTCAGCATCTTCAACATTTCGTTTTCGATTTCGATCATTTATATATGATATTAAGCTAATGCTACTTGATCGCTTTTTATCGAGTTCTGATGCTCGACTTTCTAGCTCGTCAATTTGTTGACCTAAATCTTGAGCTACATCATAATCTCCACGTAACATTGCAGCATCTCTTTCTTTCATTAGGCAAGTTTTTCTCATTGCGTAATTAGTGGGTCTATTTCTAAACCGATTTTTTTCCTCAATAATTTTTTCGACGTCTTCGTCCTTAAACTCATAATTAAGAGCTTCTTTGATATCTTTTTGCTTTCGCTCAATCATATCGATTGTTGGCATCGGAACATTTTGTTGTGCACATATGTCACGCCATTTAGCATATTCAGTTTCGGTAAACTCTTGATTGGAAATAAACTCTAAACGAAATACACGTTCCTGAGTGCCGTGTTTAAGTTTTAAGCCTCGATTAGTCCTAGTTTTTCCAAGGCTATAAATTTTAGCAGTTTCCACTACACCAACTATTTCAGCCACTCTATAAACTGGTTTTTGACCGTTATTACCAATACTTATACGTACAAAACAATTCATAACTGTTCGCTCAAACATAGGAAGATTAATAAACCGTTCCATTTTGAATCTTGACAGTCGCAACTTGTTTAATTCCTCTCGAGTGCTAATATATACTGGCTCTCTTATAGCGTCCTCTTCATCTTCTGATTCACTGGAAGATTTACTACTACTAGCTGAACGTGAACGCTTTTCGGAAGGCTTTTCGTCTTCTGTATCACTACTAGCTGAATCGTCAGAATATATTTCGGAAGCCTTTAGCTTAACAGAAGACTTTCCTCCGGATACTCCTTCTAGTTCTTCTTTTTCTTCCTCCTTATCGCGTTCAGCTTGACGCTTAGCCTCCTCTTCCTCTGGAATTGTTATTGTAATTGAAAATATATTTGTATCGAATTATAATTCCGATCATATGTAAAAATATACCTCGTTTTGCTTTTCCCTCGCGTTTAGCTTTTAACATTGCCATCGCGGTGCTACGCTTATCATCAGTCCTATTCATTTCAACGTTCTTCTTACGTTCTTTGGATCGTTCTTTATGATCTAAATTTTCTACAGTATTTTGGTCATCTGTTAAGAGTTTTTGATCAAGTAAGATCTCCTCGGTTATTGGTGATGGCAGTTCCATATCTTGAGTAATAGTAGATATTACTATCTCTTCATTTTTCTCTTTTTCTACAATTGGAATTATTTTTACTTCAGTATTTTCATCTTTATATCTCTGTTTAAATTTTTTGGACACGCTACTCTTCTTATTTTTTTGTTTATTAGGTTTTATAGCTTTTTCTCCCCGTCGCGCTAATTTAAGTTTGCGCTCAATTTCCCATCGGGTTTTCAATAAATCTCTCTGCTCGATACGTTTAAAAATCTCCGTTTCACGTTCTTTTTCAGAAAGCCCATTTAGGCGCTTACGATCCTCTTCGTCTCCCATGAGGTTTTCATCATAACCATCATCAAATTCTGAATCTGAGCTAGTATCCGATCTTTCTTCGGAACTTGTATCTGAATCGCTTTCTTCTTTACCATCACTCTCCGAAACCTCTCCCTCTTCACGTGGAATAAGTTCCTTCTCCAAAATATCATTTTTTTTATTTTGACAGTCATGTTCTTCTTCTGAATCCGATGAATCTGATTCCTTGTTAACTTTTTTTATGCGTGTTTTTTTGGCAGCCGTGGAAGTACTTGCCCCCTGCGCCCAATCTGAGTCCGAATCAGATCCAGACAATGTTGCAGCTTTAACTTGAGTCGTGTTCGTTCTGGACTTCTTCTTTGCTAGAGATAATAGCTCCTATAAAATGCGATGAAATATTTAGAAATGTTATTTTCATTCTGTCTTACAATAAGTATAAGAATTTTTTTAATGATTTTTATTTTTTTGTACTACTAAAACTCTACCGATTCCAGGTTAGATGCAGTATCGCTGCTATCATCGTCCGACTCTATTAAAGTTTGTTTTCGACGTTTACCCATTTTTCATAAACTGTGACAAGAAAAAAAAAACAAATGACGATAATAAAAGTATGAATCCTATCCTCAAGTCAATTTTCTAGTGAGGAGAATTATGCTCTCAGTGTTCGAAATAATCGATAAGTACTGTAGTGACTAAAAGCATTGAATTATTAGCTATGTTACCATTTTATACAACGTACAAACTCTTTGCGCAATGACATTCCATATTAAGAATAAACATATATTGTTCATAATCTGATTTCATTTTTACGGTAAATAATTATTGAAAATAATCTAAAAATTTATTGTCAAGTCAAATTATTATCAACGGCCATAATTTCGTAAGACATTCTTAATATTTGGGCAAAACTCTTAAAAGTCGAGTCGTTAGTAACTTTAGTAGTCGTAGAAATAAGAGCAAATAATGTCGTCTATGGACTTGTGTTAATGTGTATGTCGAAAACATTTCATATTTCTAAAATATAGAAGTTTGCCGTGTATTACTACTTTGATTTGATAATTTCTCTAATAACTATTGCCTACCACAAACAATATTGGGTGTAATAAGATTATCGTATTATTTACTATTGTATGTGTAGACAACTAGTAAAGTCTTGTAAATGCCGGTGTCGCAATTTTTATAGGTGCGTTATTTTAAGCAGAATTAATTTAAAGCCATGGCTTTAATTGCGCATATAAATCCACCTGAAGATGGTCTAATTTACACTGCTAATAATACCAAGTTAAAAATTGGAGAAAAAATTGTTGGAAAAGGGACATTATATATAAGCCAAAAGTAAGTAGTGAGACAAATTTTCATATTGAACAATAAGTATATGAATGTATATTTGTATTTATTAGTTCATTAGGATGGCAAGCTGAAAATATGAGCGAAGGTATTTCCTTACTATGGAAACAAATCAGCGTACATGGGATATCCTCAATACCCTCCAAATGTATATATTTTATGTTAGATCATAATCTTGAATGGCGAGGTGTATACGATAAAGACACGAGGGCGTCTGTTCAAAATATTAATCTGAATGGCAATGTCGATGCCGCAGAAGTTGCCCACCAGATAAATGGAGAAATTATTGCCATGGAACAACAATTAGATCATGAAAGAAATGTGGATGTAGATGAAGGAAATGTTACAGATGATGAAGGCGATTTCACTGATGACAATTTGACTGAATGTTGGATTCTTCCAGATGACGTGAATACTGTTGATATCATATTTCAAGCAATGACTGAGTGCCAAGCCCTTCATCCAGATTCTGCTGACAGTCTTTCTGAAGAAAGTGATTTTATGGATGATGATGATGACGGGAATAATATTGAAAATGTCCCCGTACTTGTTGGAAATGGTGCAAGAGATGACGCTGAAGACGCACAAGGTGGCATACGTAATTTAAATTTAAATGATGAGCGTTTTGCTGATGCAGATGAGTAGACACTATTTTTCATAAATAAAACTAAGTTTTAGAGTTATACTAAATTTTTATTAAATAGTGTTTTTTTATATTTTCCTCCGTTTTTCAATTTCAATTTGGATATCACTTTCGGTTACTGGTTCAGAGAACTATAATAAACAAAATTTTAATATTTATAAGATGAATTTTTCTTTTGTATAAAATTACCTCTTTGGATATGTTGAACAAATATAAAGCCTGTTTGTAAGCATCTCCATTGCTTGGTATTTTATCATAATTCCAATAATAAAAATTACTGAAATTACCAGTCACATATATATTTCGCGATTTTTCAGAATTTGAAAACTCAGTTTCTTGTAAAACATATGAGCTATGAGTTGTTGGTACTTCAACAATTTCTCCATTTAGCGGGAAACCACGAATAGCATTTGTTAATAAGTTACCTTGGGCTACCCGCGTATACGAACTGAAATAGTTTGATATATCTGTTCTCCCATCTCCATTTATTTTAGCTGGAAGATAATGTACTTCTAGATTCCTACTTTTAGTATCACCACGCACTTTTAAAGAAATAGACATCATGAGGTAATGAATCGTAGTATAAATATGGATAATACTATAACAATATGTGAAGCTATTATCTTTTGTTTGTTGAGGGCACGGTAGAGGACCTTGTACGATGTACTTGATCTCTTAATTGTGGTTGGCAACTCTGCCGCTTTATTGGTTTGAACAGATGACAGACTAGCAAAGAGACAAGCTACCAGTAATTGCCCATTCACATACAACTTTCCTCGCTTTGGGTGACTATTCATACTTTATAACGAACGCAGTGATAAATATCTATAAATATTTATTAATTACACAGCTTACGAAAAGAAGCGATAATCATGTTTATGTTATTTAAAGCATAGAATTTGTTTTGTAGTTAGCCAGTTGTTAATATCAAAAAATTTAATATTTAACTTGATACATAATAATTCCGATTTAATTGTTATAATATAATATAATAATATAAAAGCACCTATTGGTTAAATCACCGGTTAATTACCTAAAGGCGCTACCAGAGATTTCTGTTGTACAATTTTAATGAGGTATCAGTATACTTTCTTGTACAAGCTCAAGCCCATAATGTTGTTGTTACTTCTCTATGTAAAAGGAGAGTAAATAAAGCGATCATAGAAACGGCGTATTTAAGACAGGTAAAATAATTAAATATATTACAAGGTATTTGCTTTACTTATTATTTGTACCATATTTATCATATTTCTTGTCTCTTTATACTAAGATCTTCGTCTTTCAAAATGATTCACAATAAATACAAATGAATTCACCACGAAAGTCATAGTATAAATGAAAAACGATAAAGAATTGCTCAACAAAGATGGCGTTTTCCACTTTGCGAGATTTTGCACTTACTCTAATAAGTAGTAATTAAATTTGTAGTAAAGTGATTGATTAGTGATTTAAATTTATGTCGCGTTGCTTCAATAAAAACCCTGTCATTGTCTTCAAAACATAAAAGTTATAAAAACAAAACCAAAAATCTAAAAAGCACAAATATATGGAATCGAAAAAGGATAGAACTTGCAAATGCACACACACATACGCGATGGAATCACAGTAAAAAGTTATTGTATTAATTGTAAAATGTAATAAAATAACTCTTAATATCTAAGGTGTTAATCTGTAGTTCAAATTCTGAAAAAAAGTCCTTATACATATGTTATTATTAGCTTTACGCACCAAATAAAACCAAATAATTTTCATTCATTTGCACATAAATTCATTTCAACATTGTATGTGTAATTGGTATGTTTGCATAGATATAAAGGTAAATTCGGTATTAATGATCGGTTGGTAATTGATAATTCCGTATCAGAGATATATAGTCTTACCAGATAAAAATTCGAAATTGTGAAGATTGTGGAACAGGTATTAACTATGAGAAGATTAAAGAAACATATGGTAATTTGAAACACGATACCCCGTCAAGACATACTAAAGAATTTAGTCATAATGTAACGATCCTTTAAATATTGGTATGTACGTATTAAATTCTTACTTCAGAACTCATGATTGTGGTAATTTATAACGAAACATTTATAAAGAGAGTATTTGTCCCACGAAGGTCAGTTCTAAGTAACCGGAACAGAACCGGACTGTCAATTCGGAACCATTCCTCGATATTACTTCAGGAAGTTTGTATTCTTTGGTGTAATCAGATAAGTTATTTTTAATAAGGCCTCGTAATACAAATTTAAGGTATAAAGATACTTTTATTTACTACTTTCGATGGGTGTGAACTAGTAAGTGATATTAATGTATAGTTTATTGCTGTCGCAGTTTTACAGTTTTGAAGATTGTCTTATGCTATTTATTTACAATTTAAATTAGTTTAATTCTTCAGCGTAACACAAGCGTTTTATAGAGTATTAACATATCTAATGTTGCATATAATTTGATAAAAAAAATAAAAGAAAACACATTTTTAATATAATGAAATTGATAATATTCAAGTTTTATAAACACAGATTTATTTTCTAAATCTCACATTATACTAGCGTCTGTTAACATATACATACATAAATTATATTACATAGGACAGATAAAATTGTGTCCTATAATTTAATTTTTTTATATAATATATAATGAATTAAAATAAAATAATTAGATTTTCAAATTGAAAAGTATTTTCAAAAATATAAAGATTTACTTTATAAGTTTTTTTTTTATTATAGAAGCTTCTGTTCATATCTACATAAATATATTATATAGATCGTGTAAATATTGTGCCCTATAAGGCTTTTACCAATACAGAATATGAATAAATTGGATTATCCCCGCCGTAATGGAGCACACAAAGTGCGGATAACAAGTAAGTTTTTAATTTATAATGAATGTGGATTACAATTGATATGTGTAATTTTTATTTCAGTATTGTGTGCACGAAACTTGGCTCGTAAGGATTTATTTAGTAAGTATTAATACTTGTTTGCAATATCAATAGTCCTTTCTAAATTTGCTATCACTTGTTAACCAAAATTTATATTGTATTCAAAAACGTGCAGGCATGGAATATTGATGTGGAATATGATTTTGGTGATAGATCTCTCACATTTTCAAAATAACTCTACTAAAATTTACTTGTGGTTTGCATTGCGATATTGGGTCTATTGGGCCCTATTTTTCCACTATGATAATTATTTGTTTATCTATGATTGTTTTTGTCACCGCTTGATAACGGAATGATGACAAAAAAACATTGGGGATACGATAAGATCGTATGATAGATTTTTCAACTAGATTTTGATAAATTTTGTAAATAGTTGTAATGTCACTATATATTGGTTTTGCTTTCTGAAGCCCAATTAATCTTGCATAAACTTGTTACTATTGATATATTACATTATTAGTTTGATAATAAATAATTTCTTAAGATGTACGATAAGTGATGTTACTACACTAATGAACTGAATTCAAATGGTTAAATGGATATTTAATAAATCGATTAAAAAAATATCAGATCACGTAAAATTATCAACATATAAAATTTTCACTTGATCTCCATTCTGTTCCTCTATAAAGTAATTAGCAACAGTCGGATTAAGGTAAACAGAACGGACACTGTGTTAACGCAACCACATTCCTCACAATTATATAGTTATTCTACTCTATAAATAAGAACTATTGCAGACAGAAGTATTACAAAAAAAAAAGATATATATATATATATAAGAGCAGCATAATAATCGGCATATTTACTTCATAGCTTTTCACGCTAGGAAGATACATACAAATTCAATGAACATGCTGCGACAATTTCACGACTGGTACAGGTGTAGGCACAACAAACAGTGTAAACTTTTGAAATTTCATTTGGAGTTATTGATAACATTAATTTCAAAATCAAAGGATAATGTAAGCTGCGATATTAAATTCAATTTATCTTCTCGATAGACAATAATAAATTTCAGTATTTATTTAAAAAAAATTATTGAACAAGGAAATGCTTAAGAACGTCATTTAAACCTAATTTTTCGTTGAAGTGTGGTCGGGTATATGTACAGATTAAAGCTTTTCGATTTTAAATACGATTTACATAATTGGATTTTTAATTGCTTTTCTCTCAGGACTTCCAGACCCATTCGCTAAAGTACAGGTTGATGGTACAGCACAAATATATACTACGGATGTTAGCAAGTCAACTTTAGATCCTAAATGGAATGCACACTACGACCTTTTTATTGGCAATAACGATGCTGTTACTATTACAGTTTGGAATCAGCGGAAAATACATAAAGCTAGTGGATTCCTTGGTTGTGTACGCATACCTGCAGATTCAATACAGAAGTTGAAAGGAATGGGATGTACGTCAATATTTATTTGAATACGAATTTTTAATAAATGGTGTATATATCCTTCTTTAGTTACGCGTTTAAATTTGGGAAAACTTTCTCCTGAGGATGATGATATGGTACGTGGACAGATTATAATTGCCTTATTGTCAAAAGATGGTCCATGTGGAGGCAACCCTTTGGCGGTGGTGGGTCCCAGTGGAGATGTTCGTGGCCCATCAGAAGGAGATTCTTCTGAAGATAATTTACCAGAAGGCTGGGAAGAACGTCGCGCTGGTAATGGCCGGGTATATTATGTAAATCATGCTACAAAATCTACGCAATGGGATAGACCTAGTATACGCTGTCGTCAACGGCCAAGGGTCCAAAATATTGAAGGTACTAATGTGCGTCATCCCTCCGGACCTACTCGATCGAACACTTGCACAAATCTTCTTAACGGAGAAAATGGTTGCAGTTCTGAGAGAAATGGAGTCGAAGCATCTGACGAAAGGCGTCATTCTACGGAAGTGCTACCATGTTCGAACATGGGTTGTAGCAGTATTATCAGTAATGTCAACGCAAATGTTAACATCCAAATAGGCAAGGAGAATTGCAGTCCAAAGTTTGTGGAAAATGATGATAGTTTGACAGTTTCGGTATCCAATATAAGAAAACCAAATCAGCAGGTACGCGGCAATAATCAACAAAATCAAAATTCTATTGTTGCTACTACACAAGCAGCTGCGCAGATGCGTGTAAGTGATTATAATAATGCTTCGACAACAGTTTCTACGATAGATACTCCAGCGGTTGTAACAACTACGACAACAACCGCTACCGCTTCTGTTATGTTTACTTCGGGTAACATTTCAAATGGTGAAGCGGGTAACAATAGCCACAGTAGGAAGCTAGCAACAATTTCAAATGGCCAACAAGCGGGACATTCATTTAATGAGCAGCTTTCCTCAGAATCTGCTGACGGATCTCTGGTATTAGGTACGCCACAGCGTCCGATTAATCATAATCAGGTAATTATAAATATCATACCCTTTTTGATTTACTACTAAAGTACTTTATATATAATTTATTTAGGCAAACGGTAATGCTGGTAGTACAAACGGATCGAATGCAACTCAATTACATATTAACGGTTGGAGTCCCGAAAGTAATGACCATCCCTCTTCGTCTACGTCTACTAGCATATTAATGAGCCCTAACTCAGGAAATGGCAATACTGCGGCTACTGGCGGTATTACTGGGTCAAATATCAGTCAGAGCCCCAACGCAAACTCGAACTCACAAAGTTCAAAGCAGACTAGTACCACAACATCAAATGGCAATCATCGGGATAGAGAACATGACCGTGATAGAGAGCGCGAAAGGGATATACGAAATGGTAGTGTACCATCTTCTTCAAATACAGGAGTTTCAGGAACTACTGTTTGTAATCAACGTTCACAGCGACGTCCTGCAAGAGGAACTGAAGAGCCATCACGTCGCCGTTCATCGCGAAGCACACGCGCTTCCAGCAACAGCGGTGGTGGGGGTAATCGATATGCCATTTGTAGTAATGGCGGCACAAATCCAATAGCACGTCCATTTATGGACCTTCCAACGGGTTATGAGATGCGAACAACTCAACAAGGTCAAGTATACTTTTTCCACACTCCTACTGGTGTATCGACATGGCATGATCCTCGTATACCTCGTGATTTTGACACACAACACCTAACACTTGATGCAATCGGACCTCTTCCAAGTGGTTGGGAGCAAAGAAAAACTGCTTCTGGGAGAGTGTACTTTGTAGATCACAATAACCGGACAACACAGTTTACTGATCCCCGATTTAATTGTAATATTCTTCAAATKATACGGCGCGGCGCATTATCTAATACCGGAAATTGTCCCAGTGCAGTGAATAATTTGGTTTCTACGGGTAATGGGAGTATCGTACAGCAACTTTCTCCAGCAGCCTCGCATCCGTTGTCAAGTGGGAATAGCGGTTCAACAAGTGGTAATTCTGGTGCACCTCATCGCATAGCTAATAATACAAGTACACCGCCCGCAGACCTTCCGCAAGGTCTTTTAGAAGGTTCTGAACTGCTTCCCAAATATCGGCGGGATTTAGTTAGTAAAATGCGAGCTCTGCGCACCGACTTGCAGACACTGCAACCACAGTCCGGTCACTGTCGTCTCGAGGTGTCACGTAACGAAATATTTGAAGAGAGTTACAGACTGATTATGAAAATGCGACCTAAGGACATGCGTAAACGCTTAATGGTAAAATTCAAAGGAGAAGAAGGCCTTGATTACGGTGGAGTTGCGCGTGAGTGGCTTCATTTATTATCGCGTGAAATGCTTAATCCCCAATATGGATTGTTTCAATACTCACGTGATGATCACTATACGTTGCAAATTAATCCAGACTCGGGTAAGTAATGCCTTTCATTGACAATCTTTGAAATATTCAGATTGGTTATTGAAATTAATATAGCAAAGAATATTTATTTCTTATCTCTTTTGTGTGTTTTAGGTGTTAATCCAGACCACTTATCGTATTTTCACTTCGTTGGTCGCATTCTAGGAATAGCTGTATTTCACGGACACTGCTTAGATGGTGGCTTTACAACACCATTTTATAAGCAACTTCTTAATAAACCGATAACTTTAAATGATATAGAAGGTGTTGATCCAGAGTTGCATCGTAGTCTAACTTGGATGCTGTAAGTCACTCAAATACATAAAATTCTAAAATAACAATATATCCAATTATAGTGAGAATAATATAACGGGAATTATAGACTCCACATTTAGTGTTGAGAACAATAGTTTTGGCGCATTGGTAGTTCATGAATTAAAGCCGTTAGGTGCCTCAATATCAGTAACAGAGGATAATAAGCGCGAATATGTTAAACTTTATGTAAATTACAGATTTATGCGAGGTATTGAGCAACAATTTCTGGCGTTACAGAAAGGTAAATATATGTCTATAAACTATTCAAATGTGCGTACTTATGACATCTCCCATTTTATTTGGTAGGTTTTTGTGAACTTATTCCAGGTCAGCTTTTGAGACCTTTTGATGAGCGTGAATTAGAATTAGTAATTGGCGGAATTTCTAGCATTGATGTTAATGACTGGCGCGTCAATACAAGACTGAAACACTGTACACCAGAAACGCAACAAGTGATATGGTTCTGGCAGGTAATAGTAAATGATTTTATTTAATTAATTGCTAATTGCTTATATATACATATTCTTTTATCTATGAGGTGGTGGAATCTTACTCTTCAGAAATGCGTGCACGTCTTTTGCAATTTGTAACTGGTTCATCAAGGGTGCCATTGCAAGGTTTTCGAGCATTGCAAGGTTCAACTGGAGCGGTAGGCCCACGGTTATTTACTATACACCTAACTACAGATGTGCCCACTCAAAATTTGCCAAAGGCACATACTTGCTTCAATCGCATTGATTTACCGCCTTATGAAACTTACCAGTTGCTTTGCGATAAGTTGACGCAGGCKGTGGAAGAAACTTGTGGATTTGCTGTAGAATAGTTATTTAAGTGGAGTGATAGAAGTAATCTGGTGGTAGAATGCTACACATTTAAATACTTACCTAATAACCAGTGGATCTAAAAAACATGTATTTTTCCTATTTATTTGGATGGATTGAAAAAAAACATCACTGCTTCTCTTTTTTCAAATTGTTAATTATTAATTTTTTGAATACTTGTTGCCGATTGTCTTTATTCAGAAGAATCGCAAATAAATTATACAGATGTATAATATTAAATAACAATAAATACACACATATGTATACAAAGTTCTGTTCATATATGAATACATATAGTATCGTATCCGAGAATATCAGAACATATTTATAGAACTATAAGATATAATGAGAAAATTCTTTTGTTATAATGGTTTTAACACTTTAAGAAATCATGATTGTGATTGATCAGTTAATAAAAAATTGAAGATATCTGCACTCAAGAATTAGAAAATTGTTTTTTTTTTTTTAGCAGTGTTATATGTTTTGTTATACGTATGGATATAGAAATCCTAGTATTGATACTATTCTTCCTACTTTTACCATCTTACGAAATGGTTAAAAAAAAATCAAATTCCGTAAGGGTGGTTATGGAGTAGAATTTATTTACTASATATTATATTATTAATTATTTATACATTGCTACAATTTGGGGTTCCTTGATTTCTAAACAAATATGGATCACCTAAGATCAAATACCTTTTGAAAAATACGATTACATATATTGTTGCCAAGCGTCAAATTTTAGTTCATTATACTGTGTTCTAGAGAGTCTGGTGTGGTATTTGGGCAACCACAGTAGTTCTTTTCTATAAACTGTATGGTGCCATATTCACCACTAAGCATCCAATCTTTGTTCTTTTTTGCCAAGTCTTCATTTTTTCCTGGACTCATGCCACAAATAATTTCAGTTTTTACAATTCGTAAACTACATATATTAGCTGGCTGAAAACCTTTAATGACAACATTTTAAATAAGCTAAATATTTCTATTATGCTTTTACCCCTAATGCAAGTTATGAACGGCTCCGAGGCATCCCAACGAAAATCCCCTATTAGTTTTCTGTAGTTACAGTCACCTTTAATAATGATCATATGAGCATGAGTAAGTTGTTCGTATAAATCTGGGCGTACATCGCGCATTCTAATGAAAAAATTGTACAAATATATATTTTCGATAAGATACTGTAGCCGTACCTGTAAAATTCATATGGACTTGTCCAAAAATAATCAGCTTCCGCAATTTCAAATTTACCTTCATTCAAGTTTTGGAGCCATATTCTGGCATATTCTTGTGTGCAACGCCCAGCCTGTTTTTTTAATTGTTGAAGAGTCCAATGGAAATCTGTGATCGTTGCATCCGTTACAAACCAAGGAACTGCTTTCATGTGAAAACGGACTTTGTCTACCAGTTTCGATTCCAGCAAATAATGAGCCAGTATGAAGTCTACGACCAATTCGTAACCAGCGTTGTCGCAAATGAAATCTACTTGTACGGGTTTAGTATGATCCGCCGATTTAAAAGAATTGATAACCGATGTCGTACTATCAATTATTATATTCTTCTCATAAGCTCGTAAATGCTCAAATGGTCCTTTTCGTTTTACGTTGTATTTTTCGGTGTCAGCAGATATATCACATTGGTTACCCCAAAGATTAAGCTGCAAAAATGTTGGGTTAATCGTCCGATGATAATAAATAACGGTTATGTTGGCAGAATTTAAGATCTAGATTATATCGAACGAGTTATACTTAAAACCAATAGGATTTTAATAAATAAATGTAAACTACAATAATATATACTTATATGTTACTTTCATATACATACATATACTATAAATTTCTATAATGAGAGATGAAGGTATTTTAGAAGGAGGGAAATTGGTCCTCCAAAAAATATAAAAATAATTTTGTATACATATATGTATTATATATATATATAGTTACGTACCCTTAAAAGGAACCGTAATACATCATCAGAGGTCTGCACGGTACGTATTCCAAACAGTATAATTTCTATTGTCGATAAAAATGCTATTAGAGATTTATGTTTTTTCATAACGTAGTAGTCGAATGCTTTTAAAGTTTTTGTGTTTTCTAAATAGCATATCAAACGGCGAAAAACATAACATTCGGCATAAAGAAAGCATGTACTGAAAAAAGTGTTTTGCCCTTCCTCAAGATTTAACAGGAAGTTGTTCCAAAAGTCTTTATCTGGCTCTATATTTGGAAGTTGACCAAACTAATTAATGTTATCACTTTATAAAGATTTATTTAATATATACCAGCTCCAGAAAATTGATGAAAGGGTCCATCATGCTCCAATCGGTATTTTAATTGACTTATTCTATAAATTACCTTTGCAAAGTCCCCTCGAGATTCCTGAGTTTTACAATTGTAAAGATTTTAAGAAACTTAAATATTTTAAGATTATACTTGAGTTCTGTCAGTATGCCTTTTCGTACCTCGCCATTTTGTGACACTAAAATATCCAAATTCTCTGACAATTGAAGGATTATTTCTGCTAAATTATGTGGAAGTCTATAGCGCAAGACGAAGTAGGCAAAACTTCTAAAAATAGTTAAAGTTCAAACTTTACTGGCATCGTAATTATTATTATTCTCATGTGTGTATGTATATCGAGCTTAACTGCTTGTATCGGGCTGAAATTAGCGAATGCCTTGGAGTTCTTGAATTTAATATACCATATTTAATATCGAATTCGTAGTTTGCACTGGACATTTTGAAATCTTCAGATTGTTTTTTAATTGCCGAAAATTTTTCCACGACGGACATAGGATCGTTGTTCTTTTGTAATTTGTATTAATTTATTTTTTATTAATATTTTTATGCTGCTGCATTATTCAATTTTAATAATCAAGTATGAGTCTGTTGCTTTTTATAATTGCTTTTAAACGATTTGTGTTTAATAATGTAAAATTTAAAGTAAGGTAGAATTAATTGTTGTGCTGCCAAACTTTTGTGTAAAATTTTGACTTTTTCAAATTCTTCAAAACTTTTGCTATAAGATGCAAGATCTTTTCAATACAGTTGAGGAAGAGAGTAAAATTTATTGTATTTCTGTATACATCTTTGAAGTTTTTTAATTATTTTTTCACCCAACCATAAATTATAGATATAATTATGTATATACATATTATTTTAAAAATGTCAAACATGACATAGAAATTAGTTAAACTGATAACTTCTTATTACGTATCTTTTAAATATTTGATTTTGTTTGCATATTGTATAGTGCCATATTCACCAGTTATCATCCAGTCCTTACTTTCCTTTTCTAAAATATCGGATTGCCCTTCTAAAAGTCCACAAATCACATCAGCTTTAACCGTACGTAAACTGCAAATATTTGTCGGCAGAAAACCTGCAGAATAGATAGAAATTTAAAGAGTTGTAACTTTTTTATTTGTTATTTAAATTTTCACCTCTCAGACATGTTTCAAACGATTCTGTGAAATCCCAGGAGAAGTCGCTGATAAGTTTCCGGTAGTTAAGATCGCCTTTGAAAATTACTAAATGTGATATAGACAGCCTTTTATATAAATCTGGATCGATTTCAGACATCCTATGGTGGGTGGGTAAGCAAAATAAATATACACGTACGTTTAGCACCAATGAAAATAATGATTTTCACCTATAATATTCATAGGGACTTGTCCAGAAATTGTTAATATTAGCCACTTCGAATTTATTTTCTACAACAAACTTTTGCCATTTTTTTCCATACTCTCGTAAAACAGACGTAGCATGATCCTTCATAAATTGTAAACTCCAACGAAAGTCATTGATTGTTGCATCTGATATAAACCAAGGTATAGCTTTTAAGTTAAATCGAACTTTGTCAGCTAATTTACTTTCGATTAAATAGTCGGCGAGTATGAAATCAGTAAAAAGTTCATAACCAGCATTATCACAAATAAATTCAATAACTATGTCATTTCGCCGGTCTGCTGATTTCAAGATCTCAATAACTTGGGAGCTTTCATCAATAATGACTCTTTTATCCAAGTTTTTAACAAGTTCGAAAGGATTTCCATTAAGTTTTACTTCTTTGCCCGAAGATATGGACAAATCACAGCGGTTTCCCCATAAATTGAGCTGAAATGTTATTATTAAATAAATTAAAAACTGATATATATATTAATGTTATATGTGTTAGACCTTCAATAAAATTTGTAAATTATCATCGGATATGTAGGATTTCATGCTTTCAAGACCATAAATAATTTCAAGCATCGGTTCTACGCTAATTACAAAGGCATTTTGCTTGTTTTTTGAAAAATAGTCGTATGCCTTAAGTACTTTATGATTTTCAAAGAAGTAATATAAACGTCGGTATACATAGCATTCAGAATATAGCCAACATGCTTTAAAAAACGTGTTTGAGTCATCGTCCAGGTCGTTAAGAAAACTATTCCAAAGCCTCTTGTCACCATCTATTAATTGATAAATATCAAAATGTTAACACTAAATAATATAAATAATTTTACCGATTCCCTCAAATATTTCCATAATGTGATCGTTTTCCAGTTCACATTTTAATTGTAAAATCTTGTCTACAATAGTAAGGATATCCTTTCGCATTACCTGAAAGTCAAAAGAGATTAAAAAACTACATAAATTTTAATATTCTACAGATTTTTGAATTAAGTCTAATTTACTTTGAAATAAGGTCATTTACTTTGAAATGCTAACATACGAAATGTATGTAGTTATGTGAAATATTAATTTTTTAGAATGTGAAATGATAAAATTAATTTGAGCTATTTAGATAAACATTAAGTAAATTGTGTTCAACTGACACTGAAATACGACACTTTCTTTTTAAGGAAAATATTTTAAAATATACATATATATATCCCATTAATAGTATTATTATTACTTTTTAACACGATGGAAAATTATAATTTCTCGCTTTTATATTTTCGTCTAATCTACTTTATCTAAGATATGTGGTAAAAGTTCAAAGTTCAATCAATATTTTATTTATGATATTTTCTACTAATCCTCTGATACCAACCTCTCCAAATTCAGCGATTATGTTATCACAGTTATTTGTTATGTCTCCAATAGTATTTTGTAGTATTTGCGGCAGTCGGATTTTCATTGTTTTATAGGCAAAACTTCTGTTTTTATAATAAATGAGTATTAATATTTGTATTTTTAAATTTTGTCATACTGTACTGTTTATAACGAGCCGAAAGAAAATTGTGCCTTGGAGTTTTAATATCCATGATGTATGATGGGTCCGGTTTACATAAAACTTCACTTGCCATTATCCTGTTATTGGAATTATAATCTAGATGAAAACTTTCAGTTAATACGATTAATTCGTGATGCAATATTTTTCCTCTATCTCAAGGTGCCTCTTTCTATTAGGGAAAATTAGACATGCAAGAGATCAATGTTTAGAATATACTTAAGTACATAAATATATGCATATATGCAGATTTCATTGAATGCTTTATTGCGTATAAATACAATGTTACAATAATGCATTTGCTTTAATTGTTATTACCTTCTTTAAGAAAAAAATTCAATAGTTTCTTAGATCTTATAGTTAATAGTATGGTGAAATACCCACATTATTTTCTAAATTTAGTATGGTAGGATGTACTCAAACAAAAACAGCTGATAGTACTTGAACACTTTTAAAGTTTTTTCCACTAAACCTGGAAAGAATAACTGTCAGCTGTTAACCAAACTTTTAGCAAACTCTTACATTCTTTTCTAAACTCAATATTAAATTCTTGACCGATGATGAAGAATAGAAAAACCGAATGTGTCCGGAGAATCAGAAGGCATTTTTCATATCGTCGTATTTGCAAATGGAATTTTTATTTTTCTCTTAAGTCTCTATGAAGGAAGAAGTTTACTTACTTCAAGGCAAAAGAAATCAAACAAAAATTTTGCATAGTAAAATGTAACAATAACAAATAATTTTATTAATAAAAAAAATTTATCTCAATGCATTGCTGAGTAAAGTCTAATTTTAGAATAAATAAATTTATTTCACTACTTATCTTGTCCTGAAATAATAGCATGGAGATTCCTAAAAGTTTTTCTCAAAGAGATATCTCCTGGAAATTACTCCATACTTAAAGAACTTGTTATGGCTGCCTTGTCATAAATGGTTTGTTTACTTATAAATTGTATAGTGCCATACTCTCCCGTCGTCATCCAGTTTTGATCAATTTCAAATACCTTTTCAGCTTGTCCTTCTAATAGGCCACAAATCAAATCCGCTTTTACGGTTCTTAAGCTTACAAAATCCGTTGGCAGAAAGCCTATATGACAAATAGCAATTAAGTGATGGTCAGTAAAAGGTTATCAACTTAATTTACCTCTTAAACATGTTACAAACTGTTCAGTATAGCTCCATGAAAAATCCCCAATTAGTTTTCTGTAGTTAAGATCTCCCTTAAAGATAACCAGACGGGATTCCGATAATTTCTGATATAATTCAGGGTTAATGTTGCACATTCTAAAATAATAAAGTGCTTTTGATTAGTGAACCTCAATTAAGCATATCTTCGCATTATTACCTATAGAATTCATAAGGGCTTGTCCAAAAATAATCCAATGGAGCGATTTCAAATTTTTTATCGTTCAGAAGTTCTTGCCATCTTTTCCCGTATTCTTTTAAAATAGGTAGTGAGTGATTTTGAAGATAGTACAATGTCCAATTTAAATCGGTTATTGTAGCATCGGAAACGAACCAAGGAATAGCTTTTAAATTAAATCGAATTTTTTCCACTAATTTACTTTTTATCAAATAATCAGCAAGGACAAAATCAGTGAAAAGTTCATATCCAGCATTGTCACAAACGAATTCCACAACAGCTAGTTTATTACTATTTGCGGACTTTAGACATTCAAAAACTGACTCCGAGTTATCGATGAGAATTTTATTGTCAAAGCTTTGTATAAGATCAAAAGCGTTGTTACCAAGTTGAACCTGCTTTCCAGATGTAATAGATAGATCACAGCGATTTCCCCACAAGTTAAGCTGTTTTATAAATAAATATCATTTATTTTTATTAATAAAGAAAAAAATTACCTTAAGCATCAGTCGAAATGAATCATAAGTGATTTCAATACCTTGAAGAACATTCAGAATTTCCTCAATGCATACAACAGAATTCATGAGAGCATTTTGTTTTTGCTTAGCAAAATAGTCAAAACTGGTTAAAGTTTTAGAGTTTTCGAAAAATGATGATAATCGGCGATACATATAACACTCAGCGTAAAGCCAGCAAGCTTTGAAAAAACTATTATTTTCTTCGTCCATATTTTGTATAAAGTTGTTCCAAATTTCTATATCAGGTTCTAAATAAAGCAATAACATATTTGAATATTGACTATTTTGATCTATAAATGCTTACGTACCGTTACCCACAAAAGGCTCAAGAGCTTTATCAGTTTGAAGTTGATACTTTAATTTTGATATGGAACCAATAATATTTTTAATTTCTTCCCTCGAATCCTATAAATGTATCATATATCAAATACACATAAATAAACATCTGTATATGTATGTACAAAAAATGCATATTTTTCCACAAATTACTTTCAATAAATAATACATATATCGAAACTTTTACGAATAATAACATTTTTAAATGTTTCTAACTACTCACTAACCTCACCGTACTTTGATATCAGCTCATCCTTATCTTTTGTTATACTGTCAATTATACTTGTAAGTGTTACTGGTAGTCGCGAGCGCAAAGTATAATAAGCGAAACTCCTGCAAAAGATATTTTTTATTTATACTTATGTGTATTTAATCATTCAGTTCATTAATTTACTGTTTATAGCGGCCACACATTGGAGAGCGCGGAGGGGTATTTAAATTTAAAATACCATATTTGGCATCAAATTCTGTCGAAGGCGCCTTGGAATTAGAAGTGGACATGCTCCACGGTATCGAATTTTTTATTTGTAAGATATACGAGGAATGAATTGTACTTTTGATATAGTATAATATTCGACTAAAAATATGAAAAATACAAACATTTTTTTAAATGTAAACACCATACTTTTTTAAACTAACCTTAAATGTTGATTTAAATCGCAGCAATTCTTTTATGATATTTATAGTTTTTGACAGATTTTATTTGATATTGGATCATCTGGTTTCCACTATACGTAAACAATAACCATATGGGTGAGGTGCAACTAATAATACCGTATTAAAAAAAATTGGAAAAGTTTTATTTTAAAACAGAATTGATTAAAAACTTTTTAAATAAATAAATATGCGGGCGTTCATAACAAACTGTTCTATCTGTTGGTTAATAATTTGTTCAATATTTCTGTAACGCTGATAATTTGCTTATGTTAGTTCCAAAATATATTCATTAGCCAACACGTGAAACAATATTAAAACATTGAACATACATATATCTTTAAAAATCCACCATGGTTGTACTACTATTACACCACGATGGAAATAATTGTCAAATTCGCAAAACTACAATTTCTTTTAGTTGTGTGAATTTTCGCACTTTTTTATTCCAAAATAATTGTGCAATTATACTTGATTTTATTGGATAGATCGTTATGCACATAAAATGAAAAACTAATTTGATTCAACAAAAAATTTAAATTTGCACGGTACAGTGAGCTCTGGAGTTTTGTGAAAAATCTATAACATATTGGTGTTTTGTCGGCTGGAGTTTCGGAGGGCGGATATTATTTAATAATGTGGTATTTATAAAAAATATATTGTAATTTTACATATGCCCTCCAAAATGTCAGGGATACACATTAACAAAAAACCCTTTAGGTTTTCAGATTTTTCTGATCACAGAATATACACAAATACATATGTATAAGTATGCATTTTATAATTTTAAGCAAATTGCATGTATATACATATGTATACATGTGTATACATTTACTTATATTGCATTACAAATTACTACCGTTAGAAGAAATAAGCAATGGCTCAACTTAGCATTCGGAGAATTCCATGACCGGATGTACTGAATCGTTTCATAATATAACATATGTCGTCATTGTGGGAAGTTAACTAGTACATATGTAAATATAAGGCCGAGTCATATTAAGTTAACGATCACAATAGACCTAAGGTCGCAGTGCATTCCTCAATTATTTATCTATCTATCTATCTATCTAAGTTAACGATGTTATGCTCAGTGCAGTTTACTAAAATCCGACGTATTTTTTTCATGTATCTATAATGTGTTTATTCGGTTTGAGAATTGTAGTTTTGTATTCTACCATAAGGAAACGCAGTAATGTACTGTAAGAGACCCAGCATAAAAGACATAATCACAGATTTACTATTGGAATCTCTATAATTGCATTCAAATTATTTTCATGGCGGCCAGGAATACAAAACTGTCTATTCGAGAGCATGCGCAAAATTATTTTTCAGATGCTTTCCACAGCTACACAAACAATCTATTTAAATAAATATTTTTTATTTATTTCTTAAACAACTGTTATACAGCCAGCGTCAAACACTTATTTATTACATTGCTTGTTTTATTTCAGTTATTGCTAAGTGATAACATTTTTTAAAATGGTATTTAATACTCTTCAAATTGATGAAAAAAACAAAAACAAAATTCTTACAACAACAAAAGTTATGAAAACCTAAAATAGGTCATACTTTTGGCGTCAAAAGAAAGTATACAAAATAACATATTTTTCGTACTTTGTATGCCTTCCATTTACCCTAATTATGACTTGCATACGTCGCGACATTGAATTAATAAGATTTTCTGTTACTTCCGGTAATAGAAAATCTTCTTGTCATTTTTCTGTAATGAAATATTTGAGCATGTCTTTCCTTGAGAACTCTCCTTTGCGCGATAGAGAATGACGTTAAAAATGTTCTCTCCAAATTGGAACTATCTTCAAAACTCTTCGTTTTAAAAATGAAGATATCCTACAGATTTAATAATCGGCCGCAATTTGTCGTACACTACCTTTTTTTTACGTGTCATCTCAACAATTATACACCCAATAAATAAAAATAAAAAATGTTTTGTATTCGTCATAAATGTATTTTGGTAATCTAAATATTAAACAAAAAATCGCGAAAATCAGTGATTGCTCGAAGGTGCACACTGAGACGATTGCTGAAATACCATTTAAAAAATATAAATTGTTACATTATATTACTTAGCAAAAACTTAAAGTAAGCAATGTAATAAACAAGTGTTGAACACTTTCCTTTCATGCTGACTGTACATATGTACATATCTTCGCACATTTCAGTTCTWTATGCATAAATATAATTGTAAATATATAATATGTCCCTAATATATTCGGTATATAGTTTACTAAGTACAAAACCAGTATATTGTCATCTAAGATGCTGAACGACGTAACACCAATTCGAAATTGTGTTTTTGTTTTTATTTATTATGATTCGCTACATCATATTATATATGTACATACATACATATAAATACGACATTTTAAACTTCTGCCGTTAAATATAACATGTGGTATTTCACCCATTTTTTACTCTAAACTAAGTACATATGTACATACATATTAGGTTGTCAAAAAAGTCTTGCTGTATTTTCGCTAGTTGGCGCTGAGAGCGCATAGTTCTAGTTTTATTCGTCGCATCGGGTCATGCTATACCTTTTTGGAAAGCTCATTTCATGCGCTAACACGTGTTTGATTGATTGTTGTTTCTTTTAAGTCGTGAGTTATAGCGTCGCAAACATGGAGCAAAATAAATAGAAAATACGTCATATTTTACAGTACTACTACGATAAAGGCAAAATTTCATCTCAAGCCGCAAATAAAATTTGTGCAGTTTATGGACCCGATACAGTTTCCATTTCCACCGCACAGCGATGGTTTCAACGTTTTCGTTCTGGTGTAGAGGTGGTCGAAGATGCGCCACACTCCGTAAGGCCTGTCGTCGAAAATTTATGAACAATTGAAAATTGAAAAATTGAAAAAAATACCGCAAGACTTTTTTGACAAACTATTTTATATACTATATAAAAAAAAAAGCGTCATCTGAATTTCTTTATATTGACCAATATATTGTACGTTATAAAATCAACAAGAAATACCCCGATGTTAACCATTTTTGAAAAAACGGCACATAATTATCAGAGAAAGTCTCCTCGAATTTCATTTATGTATTCCACAGAGTGGCCGATATTTTCGGTAAAAAGGATAGTGACACACCCCTTGTCAATTTTCAGAGGTTTCAATATGAAGGTTTTCCGTGCCGTTTTACTGACGTAGTTCTTAATGAGTTAGTGCATTTTGTGCACAAGCAACTGTTTGGTGAAAAAGCTATAGTACTCCGAAAAAAGTTGTATATCAATCAGCCAGAAGGTATACGAATTTACTTGGACTCTAAACTTGGAAACATTTCGAATTAAACAACAAATCCTATTTTTAAAAAATACAGTATGTACATATATTCAATTTGGTATACATTAACTTGCGAATACTTCCAAACCTTCAATAGTTGTACTTAGGTTTTGTTATAGTTTATATTATAGACGGCTTTCATTTTATTTCAGATGCCTTAGCCGCCGAAAAGCAAAAAAATTGGCAGAACTGAATAAATAAAGTTTTATTAAGAAATGGCAATGTCAAAAGTCATGCGGGTGCTGGAAAAATCTATTCCACCATCACCTTATAGCGTTCTTTTAGAGCATCGAAATAAAAGTGATAGCATTCTTTTTGAATCTCATGCGGTCGCTTTGCTTTCCACTCAGGAAACTGATGTAATACGAAAGCAGTATACAAAATTGTGTGATGCTTACGGTTGTCTTGGTGTGCTGCAACTAAATGCTGGAGAAAGTACTGTTTTGTTTCTGGTGCTTGTCACTGGCTGTGTCTCAATGGGAAAAATCTGTGATGTTGAAATTTTTCGAATTACGCAGACACAATTCGTGGCTTTGCAAAATGCAGCTCCGAATGAAGACAAGATATCGGAGTGTCGCAAGCTGTTGAACTCGGGAACTTTTTACTTTGCACATTCGAATCCTTCGATGAGCAGTAGTTTACAAAAGTTTGATATAACATTATGTGCTCAACGGAGGCAAAAAATATCTGAGACTGACAATCGTTTCTTTTGGAATCGAATGATGCACATACATATGCTCCGTTTCGGTGTAGATTGTCAATCATGGCTTCTGAAGGCAATGTGTGGTTCTGTGGAAGTTCGCACGGTGTATGTTGGAGCTAAGCAGGCACGCGCCGCTATCATATCTCGGTTAAGTTGCGAGCGTGCCGGTACACGATTTAATGTTCGAGGTATGTAATGAATGTTTTGTATGCCGAATCTAAAACAGAATTTTCTAATAAGACTGATATGATTTCTTTTCAAAAAGAAACACATTGATTGTTAGTGTAATCAATGACTTAAAATAACCCTACCAGAAGTAGTCTAAAWCTTCTTTGAGGCCATTCAATGCAACAATTTCTTGAAATAAACGAATCTCCACACTTTTCTCGCAATAATTCGGTTGATGCACGTGCTGTGTGGCATTGGGCCAAGTTTTGTTGGAACCAGATGTTGTCAAGATCAACTTCTTCCAATTAGAGCTATAAAAAGTTGATTATCATCGATCTTTACAGCTCTCCATTGTCAGAAACGGTGTCACCAGCTTTATTTCGAAAGAAGGACGTACGGGTACCGATGATTTTACCGGGCCAAAAATCACACCAACGTGCCAATTTAGGTGAATGTAATGGTTGTTTAAGAATAATTTGTGGATTTTCTTTGCATCAGAATCGACAGTTTTGCTTATTAATTCGACAAAAAGCGACAATTCGAAAATTGGAGAACGTTTATTTGAATAATATATAAACGTTTCTTCTTGCGTATCTCTTTCTACGATGAAATTGTAAACATTACCGATTACAATGAAAAAATATTTACAGATCATATTAAAAATGACCGAAAGAAAACTTTGAAATCATATCATCCTTATTGGAAAAGCCGGTATAATAAAGTTTAGCCCTTATATATATGAAATTTAGTGCTTTTAGTGAAAATGTCTTTAATTTACATATTTTTTTTTTTAATTTCAGAAACTTATTTAAATTAAACAGTATTTTAGAAATATTTTCACCAACATTAAAATTTAATATATTTTTAACAAAATGTTTGATCTGTTTTGCTATTTGCTATTATATTGTCATGGTTATACCTCTTTTTAAGGCACCAATGATGAGGGACATGTTGCTAACTTTGTTGAGACCGAGCAGGTTATATATGTGGATAGTGATGTGACTAGTTATATTCAAACACGTGGATCGGTCCCTCTTTTTTGGGAGCAACCAGGTGTACAAGTTGGCTCACACAAAGTGAAATTATCACGAGGGTTTGAAGCTTCTGCAGCAGCATTTGATCGACATATGATGATGATGAAACAACGGTACGGATATCAGGCGATTATAAACCTTTTGGGTACTTCGATGATTGGTAGTAAGGAAGGTGAGGCAATGTTAAGCAATGAATTCCAAAAACACCATAATATGTCCACCCACAAAGATGTTTCACATATTATATTTGATTATCATCAAGAGTGTCGAGGTGGTAATTTTGGTGCGCTTTTGAAACTGAAAGAGCGCTTAGGAGTTTGCGGTGTAAACTATGGATTTTTCCATGCTTCCCAAGGGCAAGCATTACGTGAACAATTTGGTGTTATTCGCACTAATTGCCTCGATTGTTTGGACCGCACCAATTGCGTTCAAACGTTCTTGGGCTTAGACATGCTCAATCAACAAATTGAAGCTTTAAAGCTGGGAGAGAAAAAACAAAATTTTTCCAGATTTGAAGAAATATTTCGGCAAATGTGGGTAAATAACGGTAATGAAGTTAGTAAAATCTATGCCGGTACTGGAGCTATACAAGGTGGCTCCAAACTAATGGATGGAGCACGATCAGCCGCTCGTACTATACAGAATAATTTGTTAGATAATTCAAAACAGGAAGCAATTGATATTTTATTACTTGGATCAACACTATCGTCAGAATTAGCTGATCGAGCTCGAATATTATTGCCATCGAATATGCTGCATGCACCAACTACAGTTTTGAGGGAAATGTGCAAGCGCTTTGCTGAGTATGTAGCTCCGAGTACCTGTCGCGTCGCAGTTGGTACCTACAATGTAAACGGTGGTAAACATTTTAGAAGTATTGTTTTTAAAGACTCTTTGTCTGATTGGTTACTTGATTGCCACGCATTAGCACGAGCTAAGGCGCTAGTGAACGTGAACAATCCATCGGAGAACGCCTGCGATCCCGTTGATATATATGCGATTGGTTTTCAAGAGATCGTGGATTTGAATGCCTCTAACATTGTTGCTGCCAGCACAGACAATGCCAAATTATGGGCAGAGGAATTGCAAAAAACTATTTCCCGAGATAATGATTATGTGCTTCTCACATATCAACAATTAGTAGGCGTGTGTTTATATATATATGTTCGACCTGAGCATGCGCCATTTATTCGTGATGTAGCCATTGATTGCGTTAAAACGGGACTAGGGGGCACCACTGGAAATAAGGGAGCATGTGCGATTCGCTTTGTTTTTCATGGAAGTTCGATGTGCTTCGTCTGTGCTCATTTTGCTGCTGGTCAATCACAGGTAATAGATAATACAATAGATACTTAGTTCTTTACATTAATATTTAGTTAACGGTTGTTTTTATAAAAGTTATAATGCTATAACTCAAAAGCTCCTATTTATTTGATTGACTTTTGAGCTTGGGTTAGACGCAGTTGTATCTATTTGGAAAAGGTTATTTACCATACCCAAATACATATGTAGCTGTATATAAATGTATGTACATATAATAGACAGTTGTATGGAAATTCGTTTTAATTAACTACCAATGAGATCTATTCTCTTCAGATCTGAAGAATTAGGTTTATTATGCTTCCAATGCACAAGTTTGATCAGTTCGTTGTTGGTTGTAATCGATTGTCTGCCCTCGCAGTACTCATTTAACTTATAGTTTTCTTCATCTTTATAGCGTCAGCTATCTCGAAGAACTTTATTTTATGATTATACAAAATCTTAAATTAATATTAAATTTTGCACCCTACATTATACAAAAGCGTTTCATAAGAGTCGTCTTCCCATACATAAAAGTATAAATTCCATATGAGTTTTCAAAACGTTTCCACATACGTTTTTTTTTAATTAATTATAGGTTGCTGAGCGTAACGCAGATTATGCTGAAATAACCAGAAAGTTAGCGTTTCCAATGGGACGTACACTAAAGTCGCATGATTGGGTATTTTGGTGTGGAGATTTTAACTATCGAATCGACATGGAAAAGGATGATTTGAAAGAAGCTATACAGAACGAAGATCTTACATCTGTCCTGCTAAATGATCAGCTTCGTAAGGAGCAAGAAGCAGGCAATGTCTTCGGCGATTTTCTTGAAGGAGAAATCAATTTCGATCCTACGTACAAATATGATTTGTTTAGTGATGAATATGATACGTCAGAAAAACAACGTGCACCTGCTTGGACTGATCGTGTTTTATGGCGTCGACGCAAAGCTTTAGCGGCAGAAACAGATGTTAATAGTGTCRAATGGAATCCAGGAAGACTTATTCATTATGGTCGTTCAGAGTTGAAGCAAAGTGACCATCGCCCAGTTATTGCCATTATTGATGCAGAAATTGTGGAAATTGATTCACAGCGTCGACGCGAGGTTAGGAGAAACATAAATATTTTTTGTTTCCTTATTGCATAAATTTTGGTTTTATCCTTTAATGTTCTTAGGTTTTTGAACAGGTCATAAGAGACTTGGGTCCACCTGATTCTACCATTGTTGTGCACGTAAAAGAGGATGTCGTTTGTGACGACGGGCCGACTATCTATGATGAAGCAGTCATGTCTACCCTTATTCAGGAATTGTCGAAGTTGGGTGAAGTAACTTTGGTTCGATATGTAGAGGACACAATGTGGGTAACATTTCGAGATGGTGAATCAGCATTACATGCGAGTAATAAAAAATATATTCATATTTGTGGTTTGGAGTTACAACTTCAACTAAAGACTGCAAATTGGCAACCATTAGTTGACAATGAAATTGCGTTGTGCACAACCAACACTATACCCTTGTGCTCGAATCCTCAAGAACAAGCACAGTTATTCAGTAGTTCACCTGACATTCCGAGGCGTCCGAAACAGCCTCCTGGGCGACCAGCACCAGCTCGCCCACCTATGCCACTGTCCCCTAAAAGTTCGCCTCGTCATCATCCAAACGTTGGAGTTATTAGTGTCGTCCCCGAAATGCTGCAATCTAAACTCTCTAAACCTCTAATGACACCACCCTTACAGCCCTTACCAATTTCGCCTCAAAAAAATCAAAAGAACACTAAAACGTCTAGCAATGAAAGTATTTCGTCTTCTAAATCACATTCACCTACTGAAACTCAACAATGTTCTCCATTACATTCGTCATCTGCAGTTTCACCAGTTGAGTTGCTCGATGAACAATTCCCCCCAACTCCTCCAAGGCAAAGCAAAAATTCTACACCAGTATCCACACCAATACGTCAACCGAAACAAGAAGGTACTTCAACTTTTTATGATGGTAGTGCTAACATATATGAAGAAATACAAGAAGAAATGCCAGCGCCTAGACATCCACCACCTCCATTTCCATCAATTGCAAACCAAGAAATTGCTCCCATTGCTTCTGTTGAAAGCCCTCGCAGACAAGTAGTAGTAACAAATCCGACAAAAATAGGCCCTCCTCCACCTTTGCCGGCGCGGCGCGGACCTCCACCTATACCCAATCGCAGTGGAAATGCACCACCACTTCCTACTCGACCAGGCAATAACAATTGAAGTAAGTACTAAAAATATATACTTTTCACTTATTTTTACATAATTATATTTTATATTCGTAGTTATAGCTTCATAATACCTGCGTTTGCATTCTTTGAAGAATAAATCTTGCATAATGTGCTTTGATGGCAAAATAACCATTTTCTAACTGGTTCTAGTTTTTATAATGTTTCACTCAAAATGTGAAGTATCCATAAGTGTGTATGCTTTTCTATGAGATTTGAGTAACTGTGAGCTAAAAATCAAAGTAATATTATTTTCGTCACATTGTTCGGCTTTGTACCGTTATGTAAATAACGTTAAGTTGAATAYTGAGTATGACGCTACCAAAAATTTGTGATTTCTTTTAGTTACGGATATCGAAACACTTGTAATCCCTACAAATTTCGAGGGTATCTAATGTTCACCCGAACAATGTGACCTGCCATGAGAAACAATCTACTCACTTTTTTATGTTTTAATGCAGTTATTTTTTTGTAATTAACCTAATATTGATTTAAATAAATTTCCATAACTGGATAATTAACCTGGGGACGAAACCGTTTCCATCGATATTCCATTTTCGTTGTCTTAGCCCATATATTATATATTTATATACTAACCTACATTTAAACATTTAAATTCATTTTTAAAAACGAAGTTATTAAAACCTTTATATTACTATTTATATATTTGTCAGGTGCTAATTTCAACATCGCGCGCTTTCCCGTGTTATTATATTGATTGTAACGAATTTGGTGTAACAATACTTACTTTAGGGCATTAATGGATTTATTTCTGCAACATGAAAATAGTAATAAAAAAGTGTTATATCTTCAACAGCATTGCTATGAAAAATTATATAATATAAAAGAATTTTTATGCCAAATAAATAGAAATATAAAGAAAAAATAAAAAAGTTTTTCATACGTACTTATTTCCCTATTGCATTAGTCAAACTTCACAATTATTTGCTTTTCTGTTGTTATAGCGTATTTTAGCTATCTACGTATGTAGTATAAAGTTTTAAACACATTATTATTTTGCAAGTGGTGTTGTTGGAGCGACTAAATTGAATGTAAAACCATAATTATTATGATAATTATATCTAAGTTATTAAATTTATTAGTTCTATATTTTCATAATTCATCTTTATTAGAAATAGACTGCAATACAAAAGCTGACATTTCGTAATAAAATTAAATTTATCAGCTAAACCTTTAAAAGAGTATAATATTCGCTATCCAAAAATGTAGCCTGTAGCCACTTAAGCTAAAACTAGTCAAAAAAGCTCAATAACAATTTTTAAAAAGGTATTAATAATTAAAAATTCAGTTAAATGAAACAAACTTAGATACATTTATATTAAGTTTGCTTAATTGTTAAAGAAAATAAAATTCAATTCAATTAAGTTAAACCAAATAACAAAGTTAAATAACATAAACAAATGTGTTTATATTAATATTGTTGAAAATATTTTATAGTATAAATAAATATTAGCAATGTAAACATGCAAGTCAGGAAGTTATTGTTACTGCTAGTAAATTTCGACTACTTATAACATATTAATCTAAGTATGTGAACGTAGAATCCCGAGGCTTAATTTAGTATGATATTTGTGCATTATAATGACATATAAAAAAATTGCTTGTCTTTGGTTAAAATTTATAATTAAATAAGTATAGGCGAAAGCCCGTGCACATTTGAAAATGTTAATTATAATCCCTATAAATGTTACATTGTAAAAACACATACAAATATAAATAAAACTATTATAAATCAATATACTAAAATTGCAATTTACTTTAGTTTGATTATGTTGAGCTAACCCATATATATATATGTATATAGGTCATTCACTTATGTATATAAAATTGTTCTAAAACCAGTCTGGTAGAGGTTCTTGGGGAAGGGTTTTGTAACTTGTGAGTGATGTACAAGGACGTTGTTGTCGCCAAAATTCTTGCCGTTTTATTAAAAATTTAACAGCTTCATTTGCATGATTGGAAATATTTTCCGAGTTTGTATCGCCTCGAACTAAATCCGGGTGTTTCAACAGTTTTTCTAAATATTCCTTGTCAACACATAATTCACCTAACAATTTGCGAGCGTTATGTCGTTCAATTTCGGCTTTGGATAGTTTTGGGCGATTCGAATGCTGTACATTTTTTTGAGATTGTTTATTGCTGTTAGAGTTGGTAGAAATTTTATTATTCGCAGACTTGGGTGCAATGTTGAGCGATGAACATTTACTAGTTCCTATAGTATTCTCAATGGCTTCTTGAGTTTTTTGAACACCCAATCGAAAGGTAGATAATTCGGGACGAGCGCGTAACCCTTGGTGGAAGAACATTAGACTCTGTTCGAATTGACCAAGAAAATAGAGGGATTCTGCTTTTTGGAAAATGGCTCGAATATTATTTTTGTCTTCAGTGAGTGCAGTTTCCGCATCCTGTAATGCTTTTGATGGCTCTCCTAGCAAAAGGTAACATTTACTTCGAGAAACCAACGCATTTATGTCAGTTCCATTTAGTTCGAGAGCCTGAAAATGTAAATAAAGGATACGTTTAATATACAATTTCATTATAAATTGTATGAGTAATTTTAAGACTAGTTCCAATTGTTCGAACCTGTGAAAAGAAATATACGGCGTTTTCTGGATTGGCGTTTTTAATTTCTTTCAACCCCAATGCTATAATGGAATTAATGTCTGCCTCATCCGGTATTTGCATGATTTCATTACGATCTTGTTTATGTTTTATTTGCAGGCTTTGTTTAATGTCGTAAGTGCCGGCGCTTACAGCTGCTGCTCTATCTTTATCAGTATAGAAGTCTACAAAATTTTCTTTTGGCTTTTTTTTAAACAATTGATCCTCGGTTTTTCTTCGCGCTGCACGTAATTCTGCTTCAATACGGTTTCCGCGACCTCCAACTCCACTTTTTTCTACATCGTCAGCAAATTTTACAGTCTTACGATTGCTATTTAAATTTCGGACACCTTTGATAGCATTAGACAAGCTTTTCCCATTATAAGAATGTCTTGAACGTGGCGAAGAATAGTACCGGGCTTGATTTAGTTTGCGTGTGGATTCATCTATTGACTCTTCGTCTGCAGTTATTCCGATTCTTATAAAACTTTGAAGTAATTCCTGTTCCTTATCAACATCTAAAATGTTTTTCAAAACACTTGACATATTGGCGGAAAGAAGTTTGATCCAAAAAATATGCTTATGAATATGCTAGAACCGAATTTTCTTTCCTTCAATGATTAATGCTATTTAATATATTATACAACCCTAATGTGAAATATGCGTTGCTAAGTGAAATTAATGTTTGTGTTGCTTGGGAACATGTGATAATCGATAGCTAATCTACCAGATTTGGGAAATTCTATATTGTCCACTTTCGGCTAAATTTTTTAATGTTTTATCGTCTACGAATTTGTGAGTTACATGACGTTGTGTTGCATAATACTTTCATTTTGTAATTTTGTAGTATTATCTGCAATGATCACTGTTTAATCCGTATATATATGTACATATATCCCCAGAGTTACTGTTAGGCAACTTAATTCAAAATTAGGTTTCGTTCAAAGATCAATCCGTGAGACAGATTTTTGTTTTTGAATTCAAAACGTTACTTTTTAAAGATGATGCGACGTACGAAGCTCGAAAAGTAATATAATTAAATAAATGATTTCATAACTTAAGTTAATTTATAATGACGAAATTCCTGAGAACYAGAGGAAAAATTGTTTACAACAAGATTTTTGTTTAATCCAACTTTTTATGTAAAATGTGGTTTTAAATGATCTAAGACCGAATTAATTGTGTTCAGTTAAAATATATGTATACATATGTATGAGCATACTTTGAAAAGAAAATGAGAGAATTTTCTGTCGGAATCCTTTTTATTGCAACTTTAGCGGTATCATTTGATATTTATACTTCTTTACTATATTATACATTCATATCAGCTTAGTTGATAGATAAATAGATAATTGGAACAATTAAGAAACACTAAAAGATCTGAAAACATTCTACCAGCCAAACAACGCGACATTGAACCGAAAGAAGAATTTTTATATATACATATATGTATAGGTAAATGAAAGCATTACCAAGTGAATAGTAACGGTCTACGATCATGTGTTTTAAAAAATTCCTCCCCTTGCCTGTTTTATTTGACATAATCTTTATGTTAAAATTGACATATTTGATCATCTGTATCGAAAATACTTACATTGGAAATTTACATGCGTTAATAGGAAATAAAATAAAATAATAAATTAAGTGGATAATGTTTGGTTAACACCATGAATAAATTTTAATCAATAAACATTGACATTATTTATGTATAAAGCTCTGCTAATGATATAGATATTTAAACGAATATTGGATTCTCTGTTATTTCTATGGTATGATGTGTTCACATAATCTGTTCCGGAGGGTGATATTCCTTTATTCCAGAACTCCAAATTTACTTAAATATTGGGAAGTAATATTTGTATTTTGTAAATATTTAATAAATAAATAAATTTAGCTAAAAATAACTTTAGCTTTATGTGATTTTAACTTTACCGTCCTTTTCATTAAATACCTTATTGTAACCTATTAAAGCTTTATCGTATTCTCGAACTTTCATATGGTTTTGAGACTGATCAGATAACAGTTTAATGCAGGTCTCCAGTTCCTCCAACGGGTCGACTTTATTTCTTCTACGCGGCATAATGCACTATAAAAATGTTAAATATACAAAGTTATATTTATTTTTTATGCCAACCGAATGACTTTACATAGCTATTGCTTCCGAGATACTGACAAGTTGGCGAATATTTGAAGTTAATTGTCTACTTGGTGCTTAATGAAATGTAATCAAATGGGACAAAAAAAAATTTCAAAAAACTTTTTCAAGGAAAACTTCGACTGTGGAAATCAACGCATTCAAAAGTATGTAAATAAGATAGCTTGTAGGAAATGGTCCAAATTTAAAAATATGAATTATGATTTCTTAGGCTTGCTTTTAAGATATAAAACTCCAAATATTTTTCTGAATAAAATATTGAATTGTAATATATATTCTCTATGGAAAATATTATTTTGCGAAAAATTTCCATGTATGTAGATGAAAAAGCGAAAATATAACTTACATAAAAATATTGCAGCAGTAGACCTGAATAAATTTATTATTCTGATTCTAATCTTCAACTTGTAAGCATCAGTGTACAATTACAAGTCTAAGAAATATAATACGAGTATATTTGTCAAACTACCGAGGTAAAATAATTGATTTATTTGCTGATTTGAGCTATCTAAATTGCTTTTTATTTTGTTCTGCAGGGATGGCTTCACCACTGTGTAATATTTACACAAACACGCAAATTCGGAAATGATGACATTCAGAAGTGCACCAATTCATCTAGGTTGCATGCTATGACAAACAGTAATAAAACTTAATAAACAACCATTAAGTATGACTATGTAGTTTTATATTAGCTCGTAAGTTGGAGTAGTTGTTGCTTGTCCGTCTTTCAACCGGTTTCCCCGCTTAATTCTCTTCACTCACAATTTACAAATTGCTTTGATTGCCCTTTACTTAATGTGACAATTTCCTAAAGAACTTAATTGCATGGGGAGGGAGGAAATGTTCCTGTAAGTTTTTGTTTGCAAAAAATAGTTTATGGCACATTTGTATGTAGTGCGTATGCTACACAATATATTTACTAAGAAATATTTCAACTGTTATAATTTATGTTATTTTTTATTATGTACTTAATATATTCGCTTTGATTATAAATCAGCCCATATGATAATTGAATTAAGAATAACGATGTTTATATGATGTCAAACTTGGCAGAGAATGTGATTTTTCAACTCCTTTTGCTGTTGAAAAATATAATTTCGTATGTGAAGAAGTAGTTTTCCTTGCGGTAAATGCAAAAGTATTATTGCATAAACCAAAAATGTAATATAAGTGCCTTTGTTACTTTATTGGGATATTAAAATATTAATTAAGTATATACCTAAAACTACATAATAACCTAATGCTTCTTGGTTTGTTTATCATTGGCATTAATATAGTTTACCACAATTTTAAGTATCTTCAATTGTAATTTATATTGGGTGTTTTAAAGTTACCAAATTTTTCGGCTTTGCTAAACATATGGGCAGAATTTTACAATAGTTTTAGCGGATTTTGGCTTACATTTTGTTGATATTATTGTTCCTAGACATCAGTGTATGCTTCCCACTCAATTTCTAGTATTATATCCGGATATTTTGACCCACTAAGTCCATGATCCAGCTTTTTAGTCCTATTTAGATGGAATTCGATGTTTTCGAATACGGTTTTCAAAAAAGTTACAGATATTTTGAATAGGATTAATGTCTAGAGCTTTCGAGACCTATAAAGCTATTTTTACTTCCATAAAAACCATTCACGTACAGGATAAGAAGTGTGTATTGGGTCGTTATCCTGTTGTAAATAGAAGTGGCCACTATGAATGCACGTCTAGACACAATCCGCATCAAAGCGAGGTTCTTCAACATAACGCTGATTAGCGCTCACGGACCGACGGAAGAGAAGGACGATGTGACCAAAGATGCCTTTTATGAGTGCTTGGAAAGCACTTATGAGAGCTGCCCCCGCCACGATGTCAAAATCGTGCTT
>NW_017536631.1:112866-138510 GCF_001853355.1 Bactrocera latifrons | reverse complement strand
CAGCCTAGAAATCCAACGCAGGATAACTCTTGCCAACAGGTGCTACTTCGGACTGAGTAGGCAATTGAGAAGCAAAGTCCTCTCTCGACAAACAAATAATCTATATAGTCGCTCATAATTCCCGTCCTGCTATATGGTGCAGAGGCTTGGACGATGTCAACAACGGATGAGTCGACGTTGCGAGTTTTCGAGAGAAAAGTTCTGCGAATGATTTATGGTCCTTTACGCGTTGGCCACAGCGAATATCGCATTCGATGAAACGATGAGCTGTACGAGATWTACGATGACATTGACATAGTTCARCGAATTAAAACACAGCGGCTACGCTGGCTAGGTCATGTTGTCCGGATGGACGAAAACACTCCAGCTCTAAAAGTATTCGACGCAGTACCCGCCGGGGGAAGCAGAGGAAGAGGAAGACCTCCACTCCGTTGGAAGAACCAAGTGGAGACGGACCTGGCTTCACTTTGAATATCTAATTGGCGCCACGTAGAGAAAAGAAGAAACGACTGGAGCGCTGTTGTTAACTCGGCTATAATTAACTCGCGTAAGCGGTGTCTACGCCAATCCAGAAGAAGAATACTAGAAATTGAGTGGGGAGCATACATCGATGTCTAGGAAGAATAATATCAACAAAATGTAAGCTAAAAACCGCTAAAACTGTAATTACTTTTGATTTATATAAATAATCATTAGTGTACGAAACTTTTTTCAAATAAATTATGCCCATTTTAAGCTTTAGCATTATTTTTTTTATTTGTGTAAAAAAGAAGTATTTTGATATGCTAAATGTTAAATATATATCTTTTGAAATGAATAGAAGAAACCACAAAATTTATTAATTTTGGAACAAATAAACGTGTCGTAATTTAATAGAACTAGGTGTATGTAAACTTTATTGGTCCACTGTACATACCTACACACATATACATATACGTATACATTATATTATGTATGTACGTATATACATATGTACGTTATGAAAAAGAAGCATTTGTTTTTATTTTATTGGTTTATTAAAATTTCTTTTATTCATGTAAACTTCCTACTGCTAATGTACTTTTTGCTACAGACAGAACGGTTGTACGTTCTTCGGTATGCAACTCTATATAAGAAATTACATATGCATTTAGATAATTTTTTACTTACAATTGAATATATGTATGTACTTAATCAAAGAAGGTGGAGAAATGTACAGAATTTTATGTAGTGACGTTGTCTCCACTTTTGTGGGTCTCTCAAAAGAAGTTATGCATTTCTTGAATGTTTACGTCTGTCTGTACATATATATGTACACATATATGGTTTCACTGATTATTTTGTTATAGCTTATGCGAATAATTTGATCGAACTTCATCATAATATTTTCTTAATATGTCAACAAAAGACGCGTTTAACAACATTTATCATTTTTAACATTCAAGTTTATTTTTTTACCTTAGTTGTGTTCTTTGATAAACTTGAAGCATACATAGAGGGTTATCATAATTGCTTTTCAAAAAAATTAAAATGTGACATGTGGTCATTATAACTACATGGGTACGTATTTTGAAAATTGATAATAATTGCTCGGATTAACAAAACAATTGTATTTAGTGTATTGTTAACGCAAAACTTTTAAGTAGTTAGAGAATGAGATGATTGTATTGTTACTCATCATCAGCAACTTCCATTTCTGTGTTACGCAGTGAATTCACACGGGTAACTCGAGTCGGGCCAATTTCTGCCATTCTCACAATATTATTATCTCAAATTTTGCACGCTTTATTTACGCGGTATCCAAAAATATTTTTCATTATCAAATTTTTGTTATTAGGTATCTGTATATTGTGAAAATTTATTATACTTTTTCAGTATTCATTTGAAGCTGAGAGCAATTGCAATGATTCCAAAAATTTCAAAAGGAAATGAAGCATCAAATTATGTAACAGCGAATTGTTATTTATTATGTAGTTGTTGTATATAACAGACACCCTACCATGAACATATACATATATGTATGTTCATATAATTTCTATTAGCACACATGTGCTATAATATGTACATATGTGACTTGGTCTACAAAAAGGGAGCGATTATGATGAAGACGAAGTATGTGTATCTCAGGCAGAAGATGATACCGAATAAACTTTTGTTAAGATTGACCTGTCTGTTGTTGAAGTAAAGGAGGAGGATTTTTTTTTGGATTCTATCACGTGAAAAAGCATCTCATCTTCCATCCGAATCAACTAAAAAGTGAAAATTGATATTTTGACACCTAAGCCCCTTTTCCGTTGACAAGGTCACATATGTTAATATACTTACATTAGTATGTAAATGTTAAGGCTTAGTTAATTATATATTTTACAGCCATTCTATACTATAGCGAGAATAGTTGTAGTTCGGCAAGCGTATACCGAAATATACATTAGGAATGGATATTGGATACCTACTGCATGCAATAATACGAGTATAATATCGATTACCCTCATACCTTGTTTATAGTACGCAGAAATGTCAAAATCAAGAAACAGCTATTGAGCAGTTGACATTTCTTAAAGAAAATATTTTGTATTATTTAGGAGCGTTTCTAACTGAATTACTATATACTAAAATTGATATCAAAAACTCGTTTCTTTAAACAAGTGCTTTAAGTACTTTTTGAATTTTGTAAGTAGTATTTATATTCATATTTTTGTATTAATGTGATTAAACTAGTATTTTTAATTGTAAGAATTGTGCGTAAATGCTGCATCCTTATAAATTGATAGTAAGAAACTAATTATTCTGATTCTATTAATTAGCCAATATTAATCAAACTGAAAAACTGGGTAGTTTTAGGACGATTAAAAGATTTTAAACCCTATTGAAAGATTTTATTATTAAATTCATTGTTTTCCATTTTTTCATGTTTCATGTTACGATTCCTAAAATGTAAATAAACTAAAGGTTGTTGTCCTCATACTGTATACAGGCAACCAAGCGGCAACGGTAATTCCGTAGTCTTCCGCTATGGTGGTGTTATTTTAATATTTTTTAAATTACTATATTTCAATCCCGTCTACTTTGTTGACACAGTCGGACACATGACTCACTAAATTCTTTGCTTATTGAGAAAGCTAAGGAATTTTATATTTTCCATACTTTATTTGTAATAAGCATTTTTAGTATATACTTTTCGTCATTTTATATATTTTTCTAACATTTTGAGTTGGGCTAAAGCGTAGAATTTATTCCTATCCAATTGATTTCAGACACTTCGAAAGAAACGTCGGAGACTCGTCTGTATATATGCAGACCATTAGTTTCTGAGATATCGATTCGAAATTTTTACCACATCGTTTTTCTACCAAGAAGCTGCTTATTTGTCGGAATCTTCGATATCAGACCACTATTGGACATAGCCGCCATACTAATACATCATGACTAAGTCCTTGTAACCATTGAATGTTTGTATATTGTAACCACATGTGTTAACCGCTTTAAATAATAGATTATAAACAGATCAAATTATGCTATACATATGTACCTTTGTATTTGAGCTTTCAATACAAATTATAATTTTAGTTGAGATAAATAAGTTGAAAATAATGTTAAGCCGCGTGGTAAAACGTTTTCTGTCGGATGTAAATCATTGGCCGGTTACTTTTTCAGATAAAATTATTTGTAGATATAGTGGTTATAAGAAATGCACCTGCGAAGGTGGTGTATAATTTCGTAATATCCGTCTTTGTGTGATTTCGCCAGAAGTAAGATTCTAATTTTAAAAGTTGTATAATGCATCAGAAAAAATTGATTGCGTTGGAAAATGCATACATKTGATTATGCTCTGTATATGTGTTCTATGAAAAAGGTCCTACTATTCCGTTTGGTGATCTGGTAAGACGTTAATAAGAAATTGAACATGGTATTCTGTTTAAAGTAGTTAAAGTGCACTACCATCACTAGAAAAGTAGGACCATAAATTAGATGTTCTTAGTTCGTTCGGATGTATGGGCACTACATATTTTTGTTGTGAAGAATTAAGAGTTTACAATATTGATGTATATTGATATAATTATTATTGAATTGTAAACACTATTTACATAAGAAGAGAATGTGAATGTTTCAGTTTGTTTTTATTCATTTTATAATTCGATCAACCGCCGTACTTAACAGAAAGCAACTCTGTTTGTCTGTTAGGTTAATTACATACATACATATGTGTTTATTGAGAAGATTTTAAAATAAAACATATGTATGTGCAGCCACTTAAATAAGTGTAATCAAATATCTTTGTTTTTATGAACTGAAACGTGATCTTAATTTTATTGTAATTGTCAGCCTTAAAAATGTGTGTTTTCACACAGTTTTTTTAGTGATTGGCGGTTCTTATCATCATGGCGTTTATGTGCGTTAAAATGTTTTAAAATATAAATTTGTTTGTAGTATTAATTTAATATGCTTTTCTATTCCATAGGGTTATTGCAATTTACTAAGTTTAATTATTCATTCTCATAATATATTTTATAATTGTTATAAATGTTTCCATAAACTTAATTTCATTATACATGGTTAATTTTATCTACTATATTATATTTGTGCACTTCGTAACTTTATAATTCAATATGTGCAATTATGTTTTTAATGACTTAATTCAAACAAAGTGTTGAAAAATATTTTTACAATTTTTTTAAAATAATACTCAAAGTTTTTATCTGAAAATACTGAATTTGCTTATTTAATTTTTGAAAGTAAGCTCATATCAATACTTTGCTCTCTAAGCAAGTAGAGTATATCTGCAGCGCTTGAAATAAAATACAATTTCAAACTTGACTTAGTAGAAAGTAAGAAATTCCATTTATTGTATGTTAGTTGTTAAGACAGTTCTTTCAGTTCTTTGCATTTGCTTTATTTAAAGTAATATAAACTAGGTTTATCGACCAGTTAAGAAAAGGTAGCTCGGGGTCATCGACTTGATAAATATTTGCATATATCTAGGAAATTTGTAATCCGATGCTTAAAAATTTATTGCATAAATAATTTTATGAGAGAATGTACGATATATTTCAGCATATGGTAGTCATTTTTAATTCTGCATGCAATTTACTCATACATGCATAAGCACATATGTATGCCTGTATATATATGTTATGTAGCTTTAGTATTCAATGTAATCGGTGGTGTGGTGTTTTAGGAGTTGTACCTATGTTACGCATGCGTCCGATTGTACCGACATTTACCACGCCTCCGCTCATGGCAACTGTACCGCTTGCATTTTCGATGGCGCTACTCCCACCACCTTGGATTTGCATGTGTGTACGTATTTGCAGTTGATATTGTTGGTGTGGGTAGTGCAATTGTTGTTGGTTGTTTTGCTGAGCTGACTGAATGTGATTTAGCTGTTGTTGTGGTGAATGTTTGATGTCATTACAATCACAAAATTGTGGTGGTGGCGCTAGCACTATATTTTCGGCACTAATGGGTACAGATAGAATGGCTCGGCCACTGCTAGATGGTATGGCGACATTTAAAATCGGTTTGTTGCTGTTACTATTATCGCCAGTGGAGTTCAACTCGTAGTTGTCGCTGTCCGATTCAATGGGCGGTGGCAACTGCATTAAAGAGACAGCTGCACTGCGGCTAGCGCGTTGCATAGCAATGGCCGCTGCCTGTTTTCGGGTCAGTGAATTGTGACGCTGGAATCCCTTCGCAGGTGGTGACGGACTCAAATCGCCTTCGTCTTCAGAACGTTGTTCATGCTCTGATTCATATTTTGCATCTTTTCCTTCGTGTTGCGATTTTTTGTGCAGCTGTTGTTGTTGTTTGGTAACAATGGCAGCAGTATTTGTACCTGTAACACCAGCGGCTGCAGTTTTCGCTTTCAGTATTTGTTGTAAATGCTGTTGATGCAATTGTTGCTGCTGATGATGCTGTTGTTGTTGCTGCTGCTGCTGTTGTTGCAAAAATATATGTTGCTGTGTGGCGAGAAGTTTCTGATTTGGATGCAAATGTTGTTGCGGTATATTTATAGGCAAAACTGATGACTGCTGTTGCATAGTCTGACTTGAAAGAAGCTGTGGCTGTACATGCCCCACCCGACTATTGACGCTTTGAGGACTTTTATTCGTACTCATTTGTTGACTTTGTATTACTAATGATTTAACTTTTTTTGCCGATATATGATGTTGCTGTTGTTGTATTGCAGGAGCATGCTGCTGTTGCACCATTTGTTTAACGGTCACTGTAGTAGCCGTTGCTTTAGCTTCAAATACAGCAGCAGTGTTGGCAACGTTGAGTGTTGGAATTTTCGACGCGCTTGAAATTTCTGCTATGAAAGTATCTTCAGTTTTTTCTTTTAACGTTGTTGGTACAGATGTTGAAAACACTTCCACTTCGGCAGCACGGGACGATGGTAATGTTAAAGAGCTCTTTGTCTTACAATTTATACTACTAATATTTGATGGTGAATTAGTAGCAATGTCTTCTCCGATTATATTCGAATGCGTAATTGATGCTTTTCCTGATTTGGAGCCTAGAGTTTCTTCATTTTTATTAGCTTTATGGTCTTCAATAATTGTAACATTCGGTTTTTTCTTAATCGTATCAGTAGTTCTGGTATTATTTCCTTTCACATTTGCGCCAGCGACTTCTTGGTCACTACTTACACCTGACGAGCTATTATCACCTTCCTCACCTATCACTTCATTAACCGGCTGATCATTGTTTTTATTATTATTTTTCTGATCCTCGGCAGTTATTCCAGCTGATTGGTTTTGTCCCGGAGCACCAGCTTCACTTACAGCTACAGGCCTTTGCGAATTTTCGCTTTTGAGAAAACCATTTGGTGATGATTTTGATTGTTTCAAGTTGCTGCGAACGCGTTGAATCTCATCAACGGATAACGAGTGCGAAATGGAAGTAGATCCAGTGCTACTCCCGCTGAAAAAATGATGAATAATGAAAATAGAAGCAACATTATAAATTTTTAAAACAAGTATGGCACGTTTAATGTTTATTATTTTGTGGCTTACCTTGCTTGACTGTTTCCACTAGTGTCAGCAATGTCTACAAGTGTAATTTTTTCGTTTAGTTTAGTATTTCTAGCAACTAAAATAGAATTCTCATCCTCATCGTCCGACTCACTAAAACTATAATCTGGTTCTGGTATTGGAGGTGCATGACCTGCTCCAATATTGTTATTGTTATTTGTGGTGCAGATTTCAGAGTTGCCATTCTGTTGTCCTGCATCATAATGTGTTTTCTCTAGTAGTTGCGGCTGCTGCAACATTACTTGACTAGTTGTTGGTTGTGCATATTGACTACTAGACTGTTGTGCTTGTGTAGAAGGATTTGATCCTGCCTGTGGCGAAGAAGTTACTTGTGTAACTTGAGATTGGTGCTGTTGCTGTTGGTCATTTTGAGATTGTCGGTTCTATAAAGAATGGTACGTATTATAAACTTTTATTGGTAAAATTGTATAAATCTTTTAAATTTTTCATGCACACCTCTTGAGATTGTCGTAACTTCCATGCCATCACATTTCGTAACTCCTGTGGCGAGGCATATATTTTAGCATTTGTTGAGGGATTGAAACTCGACTGAATACCATCAATGGCAGCCGAAGTGACGGCATCATTTTCGGCACGCTTCTTTAACTTTTGCTGCAACGATAACGTCGACTCATACTCCGATGTGCTGCGAGTCTCCACTTTAATAACTTGCCCAATTGGTGGTGGAGGTGGTGGGTGTGTAGGCGGGGGTAAAACATTTAAACGTTGCAAAGAAGAATGAAGTGTGGCAACATCATCTTGCGAGTGGTGTCCTTTGTTTGCTGCTGCCCAAATAGTCGAGACTGATCCATTTAAATGAGTATTTAAATCTGGAGTTGAATGAAAGCGTTTCAAGTCATGACCATTGGATCCGCCTACCGACGGTATGGGGCATGGTTTACAACGCATAGTTCCATTTTTAATTTTTGTCTTTCGTTTCATTTCAGCAACACTACCGTAGACTAAAGGCGCCTTCATCGGCGAATTGGTAATTGGTGGTGGTGTAGCAGGTCCACTGTCTGTACCAGACTGAAATCGGGATGTGGTCATCATTGTGGAGTAGCTGTTTGAACTATCCATTGATTCACCCTGTTGACGTTGAAAAAGTTCCTCCAGTTCTGCAGCAGTTATGCGGCTGGATGTTGGTCTCGCCTTTATACTAGCGGTACGTAACTGCACTGGCGTTCCTGGATGAGTTGGTGTGGGTGTGATTATTGATTCGACGGATGAAGATTTAGTGTGTGGTACGTCGCCGTCATCTTTTTCCCCTCCATTTTCCAAACCAGCCACCATTGATTTCGCTCTTGCTCGTCCAACACTTAGCGTTGTTTTTGGGTCTCGGCGTGGCGGTATCGGTGCTGGCATTCGACTAACTACGCTACTTCCAGCACTGGCACTAGCTGTAGTGCCAGGACCCAGTGACATTTTTCGCGGTAAAGTTGCACATTGGCGATGCGATGCTTGTGGTGTGTTCGGTCCGCTTGACAACTGGTAAATGCTTGGTAAGAATTGTGCTCCAGCTTGCATTTGGTTAGGGAATTGAGGGGAAATAACAGTCATAGATACAAGCGCTCCAGCGGAACGTATCATTTCTACGACTTTCTCATGGGAAGCTGCTCGAACATCTTCATTGCCGATAGCCAGAAGAAAATCTCCAGGACGTAAACCTGCCATATCTGCCACACCTCCTGGATCCACATMATCTAAGTATTGTAGCGCTGGAAACCGTTCTGTTGGTTTTAATTGCATTAGTGGTGAGGAAGCCTTAGCTCCACGTAATATGAAACCAAAGCCACGTTTTGCTCTGTGTAGAATAATTGTTCGCGGTTCATTTAAACCTCTGGAATTGGTTAGTAGAGGAATTGAATAGCTTAAAAATGCAATATTATACCAAAAAAATAAAATCCAAAAATCATTATCTAGCAAAGAACCCAATCACTGAATAATATATATACTTACGGCTTTTTCAATCGAGGAGCCGTTGCGCTGCTGAATTGACTAACTAAATGTAAAGTGTTGTGGTATCCGGCATTCATCATTGAGTCGGATCCGTTGCTATTTAATGACATAGAAGGTGAGTGCTGCGTATGGCCTGGCGCAATAATGTTGAGTGAAAGCGTATCAACACTGTTATTAGCCGCATTAGTAGTTGCATTACCGCTGATACTGAGCTGAGGTGACCTTTGGGGGTTCGCTACGTTATTTACTGAACCCCCGGTTGAAGCGTGTGGTAGATAAGGGGACTGGCAGCTGGTGTTATTGGTATTGCTACTAACAATAGAGATTGCCGTTGTGTTCTTTTGGCGTAAGCTCACTTCCTGTACACAATCGACGGGAAAAAAACCGGATTGGTTTGAACCACGTATGTATCCTTCCAGGAGACCACAATCAGTGGATCCCACCACCTCAATAACATCACCTGACTGCAACGAAATATGGCCTGGTGCATTACCAGAGTATGGTTCCATGCACACCACGATGGTGCTGGGATGTCCGATCGAGCATGCAGCAGAATCTGAATTGGTACCAACACCAGATGAATCGCTGATTAAATCACTAGTGTCACCAAGTGATTTGTCTAAATATGGGCAAAAAAAATTAGTGGTATGAGAAACATAATTCTTTGTTTGTGGTTCACTTCTGAATGTTTTAACATTAACAATTATATTAAGTTTAGCGCCCTGGTACATTAACAAATATCCCGGTGTAATGGTAACTGTTATACTAAATTGCTTATATGCAACTCTCCGTTGCATGATAATGGTAGAAAAAAAACATTCCCATGCTATTGAAATATTACAATATGAACTTAAAGAAGAAGTTCAAACATATCAAAAAAAATTAAGAAAAAATTTATCTATATGCTTAATATATAAGTTCAAGAATACTTACGTGCGTACATGTTATATAAACGTTGTTCTCATTGTCATACTATTTATTTAGAATAATTATTACTTTGTAAATGATTTCTTTCTATTCCGACATAGTTTTTTTCTATTAGTGGTAGTTATACTCATGCTCGACTTTCTATTGTATACGTAAATGGGATTGCTGATGCAAATTGAAACAATGGATAACATCATATGTGTTTTTCATTTTTATTCTCGTGCATAATATTGCGAAAGTATTTACATAATAACAACGTCTTACTWTTAAAACTACCGACTTTCTTTCTCAGCGAAATTATGCTCTCACAAAAATTCATCATTTGTTCGGAAGTGACTTAAATTTTTTGAAATCTCGTCTAGTCGGACAATATTATTACGGAGACCAACCATTCAGCAAAGATATAAAATCTAAATACCATCTGATCAAAATTGATTTGGACTGGCCCATCACATGTGCGCGGAAGTGGACTCGATATTTTTTTCTTCTTTTACTATAACTTTTTATGTTGGTGTGAAGAAGAGATCATTTATTATAGTTATAATTAGAGCGAGCTTACCTGACGAATTTTAAAATAGAAAACAATTAACAACGAGGTTGTTTGAAATGTTGTGTTTCTGAGGAATAAAGTGGAATATACGAAAGCTTTTGCCTCGATGGCAGTTCAAATGTTTTGGGCATGAAGCATGTCAACGCTAGACTGATACCAAAAGACCTGAATTTTTTGTAAAATAGACGTTGAGTAGATGTCGCAATAAAGATGGTAGCGTAGTTGAGCACCGCGTATTCAGCGTTCCAAAAATTAACCAAAACCGAAAAAACCATTAAAATTCACTTAATATCATCCCAGCCGATGTTTGTAATAAGTGTATGAGAAGTTGGATTAAGTGTTGGAATGCTTGTATTACTTAAAGTTCATAAATAAGTAATAGAATATAAGTAATTGTAATACATTTTCATAATCAGACCATTTTAATAATTAATCTTACAGGGGAAGTTTCCTCTAATTGCAATTGCATGCAGCATAGTTTGAGAGCTAAACGGAAAACTAACTAAATACTTAATAAAATTACAAATTATGTTTGAATTTTTGTTATTATCATTCTTTTGGTTTGGTGTTTTTCAAACTAAATAAAAATGCGAATTGAAAACAACAATCATACATTCATATGTATATCTGACGTTACATAAAAAATGTCCAATGATGATTGAAAGCGTATTTAATCAAAAACTGATTTCGTTGCATACTAAAGCCCTCTCAAATTGTGAGGGAACGAGGAGAAGAATTCTATATACAAAAAGGTTCAAAGTATTTTTCTCTTGCCACAACAAATCGTCGAAAAACGTTTATATTTATATTTAGATAGTATATACATTTTAGTTATATGAACATTTTTTGTTTGGTTTTAATATTTGTGTATAATTAAATTAAAGCAAGTCAGACGGATTTCCTCAAAAACTAATGACTTTTGTAAGAATAGAAAATGTTTAAAATATTAACAAAAAGTGTATTCCTTATTAAAAAAGTGAATTTTATTAATGTGATATTCGACCTATGAGGTATAATCTTTCTCCACATTTAGATGACTACATATACATATATATCACATAATTAAATGTGCAAATGTACTTATGTAATTGATATGCAGAAAATAATGAAAAATATAAGGTAAGAAATAATAAAAAATAAAGTTTAGAAAATAATATTCAATACCTGTAACAATGCTGATGTCATCTTCATGTGAGCGATGTCCTGACGATCCTTCGGAGAGACTTGAACTAGCCGAGCTATAAGGAATATGCTCGGATGGACAAGGTGACGGCGGTCCATTATGAAAACATGTGCTGTTCCGTGGCAAGGTGCCCATCAGGCTGCCAGCGCAACTACTGTAGTAGCTGCCACCTGGCCAGCCCACAGCTGACCGACGTTTTGGGTTATACCGAGGTTGTCCGCGAAAAGGAACTAAGGAATGTGGTGGGAGTTATTTACTTCTTGTTATGTTTTTTCACATACTATTATGCACGTAGTTACATTTTAGGTCCTTTACTAATTTCTTTTCACACTGTATTCTGCTTATATGTAAATACATCTTAATTATAAATTCTAAGTCATAAACTAAGCAAGTAAGAAACTCCTAAGTTCGGTTGTAAACGAAAATTTAACACTCTCGCGATTTGCAAGGATAAATGCCCGGCAAAAACGTTCAGGTTTCCCAACACCATATATAAAATAAGTAAGGAATGACCTTGCAACTTGCCAGGATCAAAGCCAGGGAAATTCCCTCAAGTGCATAAGATTTATAAATTATATGGGTCTTGGGGCAAGCTTTCACCCGAGTTATCTATTTTAGGCACAAAGATGTACGGTTATYAGAAAAATTCGCCCTCACAGTGAGTTGTCATGCATTTAGTAGCTTTCATCATAACATTTATATGGTGGGCGGGACTACAATGCTATTTTACCAATTTTAACTCTGAGGAGATGTCAAAAAGATTCGTCCTCGGTTCGGTTGATATATGTTTTCGCTTAGTGGCAGTTGGTGGGCGTGGTAATGTACCGATTATGTCTAACTGTAGTACCATTAACCTTATTATTTTGGTACTTATAACCAAATATAAACAATCGTTAGATGAACAAAATTATTATATTCTGTATAAACATGTTCAGAGAGTAAAAAATGTACAATACATAGAAGAAGTAAAACTGGTAGAGAATAGAAAATATTTTTTATTAGTTGTCCCAAGTTCATTTTTTACTAGAAAATTCCTTTCGACCGCATAAATGCGATGACGTTTTTTGGTATTGCTCATTGTGTCGGTCACCATTCGCCATCTTGGTATGAGGTCAATCTCAGAAAAATTAAACTAAATAAGCTTGAAAATGTTATACTTGAAAGAAAAACTTAGTTTTTCGAAAATATGGATATTATGATAATGCAAACATTAAAACCAAAAACTAATTTAATTTTATTTTCCTAAAAAAATTTTGCATCTAAAAATGTATTCCAATTAAACATTAAGTAATTATTAATTATTGATTGGTTTAAATTTAGGAAATATTGATATTTTAAATAAATGCAATGAAGAATAATTTCTATATTTAAAATCTTTCTTTACAAGTAATAAAAAAAATCTCTCCAGTAATATTATATTTGATTTGTTCAGATATGATAATTTCCTAAAAAGGGGACGATATGTTTTAAAACCATGTAAATACCAACAAATATTAAAAACTTTTTAAAACGAAAAGTGTGATATTTTTTAATATAACAACTGATACTATTTGTAGGTATTTAGGGAATAATAACAGCATAAACATAAAAATGTATAATGTTGCGTGCAAGTTTTGAGTCAACATAGAATTAAAGAAATTAATTATTTAAAACATGATGGATTTTATATTTTAACGTTTTTTCTTTGTTCCAGATGTGTAGCTATAATTGGCATTTATTACATCTTTATTAGAGGTTTTGCCGTTTGTAGTGGACGCCTTAACGATATCTGATGAACGGTATAAATTTAAACTGCCTACGAACGGCTGATGGATTTTATGATAATCTTTGTTTTAACTTCGTTGTTTTCTAATAGTTTGCTTTAATTAAATAATTTTTCCTTTTCCATGTGCTTATCATAGTTTGAAGAGAACCGATTTTAGAACCGAGCTTAGGTTCTCCAAACTCTTGAATTTCATATGTAAGTTTAATGCTTATGTTATAATTTTATAGATATAAACGAATAATTCATAATTAACGGCAAATTTTAGAAAACTGCTATAAAAAGCGTAACTCTGTACACATATACGATGAAATAAAAACAAAAATCAGTGTGAAAGAAATTAAATATAAAGGTATGTTTCATATATATATGTATGTATATTAGGTACATGCAAATATGATGCTTGTAAATTGTACAACTTTTAAAATAATTAGAGTAAAGTGGATGATTGATATGGACATCGCGAATAGGGTTATTTCTGGTAGGAGTGCATATTTTATTCTTTTTTCCTCGAAAATTATTGTGATAGAAAATGGATGTATGAATTTCAACACATTTCGACATATGGTACTTGTATACTTGTGCATTTTCATGCAATATTTTGTCATGGGTGAAAACAATTTAATAAGCGAATATTACTACGCACAATGCATCGGATTGTGATATGCACATATTTACATACGTATGTATCACTTTTTGTGTATGGAAGCCAACCAAAATGTTTTATAAAAAAATAGGTCATTACTCACCTACATCGTCAGGTTTAAAATTCTGTATAATTTCGGCAAGGTCCATATTTCCGGCAATTACGGCGACCTTAATAGAAATATATATATATATATAATTTTAATCATGAAATTTGCGTATTATTTCATTATTTGTTAGTAATCTGCTGCAATTTTAGATAAAAAGAAAGCTGCTACTATTTCCAATATTTTTAACAATATTTAAAATAAATACAGTCTTTAGAATATCAATATATACATACGCCAAAAATAACTCTAGAACTTTCGATATATGCATAACGTAATACTTTGTTCAAATGGACATCCAAAATTCTGCATAAAAAATTCATTTCATTTGCATTCTTTAACTTTTCATATTTACTGAAAAGAATAATTAGTGAAGTGCATAAAAATAATAAATCTCGATTTATCTAAGTAATACAATGAAAATTCAGGGATAAAAGAGAAGCATCCATTCAAAGATGCTGGTATGTATGTACATAATTGCTTTTGAAAATTCCCATATAATGACAATGAAATCATTAAGGATTAGACAGATTCAATTTGTAACTTAGTTGAACCATATAATTGACWTTTAAATTATTTTGAGATGGAAAGTTGTAGAGTTTTTTTCACCCATTTTAATTGCGTTTGTTGTTAACCTTATAAAGCAGAGATTGGAAAAATATGTACCTGATAGGGAGTTTGATTGGCATAATTGAGAGCAGACCGCTGTGCACCACGAAACAAAAGCATTCTTGCACAAGCCTCTTGATTGTTAACAGCGCATACATGCAATGGTGTGTTACCGGAAGCGTTACGGCCATCCATGTCCGCACCATAAAATAATAAATGCTCCAAATGGTGTACAAGACCATGCCGACAAGCCTACCATTATTCCATAGTTTTTATTTGTATACGTTCAAAATACGAATACAAATATGTATATTATTAATGTAGTTTAAGTTCAAGCCAGAAAAATAAGAATTAAATATAGTTTTGTTTTAAGTAAAAGCATTTAAGTATGTATATAATACAAACTAGTCAAATTATAATAATCTACACCATCACCACTTAATAATTGAAAGGTATTTCAGCGATGTTCTAAATAAGTAAAATAAATTTACGGGAAAGCTAAATATAGGATAGTTTTGTAATTTAATTTAAAATAACAAAGAAAGCTACATTTTGATATGATTAAGTCAAAGTTTATATTTTGGAACCCGTAAGTTCGTCCTTATCACAATTACATTGGAAATCCTTCTTTGAACTGTTCTTGCAAAACCAGAGCCAAGAGTTTAGTTCGAGATAAAAGTTTCTTTAAGCGGAAAGTGTTTGTTATAATTTTCTGTGTTTTATCTTATATTAACAAAATATTATTTAGTTACAATATTTTACCAGAACCCGATATGTATTTTATATTCTTTTTAGATAAATTTTAATTTACGGATTAAAAACTTAATAATAAGATACTAACCTGATGAACCTCGTTCCAACCTTGAGTGTCTTGTATACCTAATGTGGCGTGATCATGTAGCAAGCTCTCTGTTACCTTTGGGTCGCACTTACGGGCTATAGATAAATAGAGAGGTGTTATACCTCGCCCATCCTTGTAATTAGGTGATGCACCTAATTCTAGTAGGGTTCTTATAGAACAATAAAAATATTTATTTTACATACATATATTGAATGAAAAGAAATATGTTCTGTAAACTTACGTTACAGCTTCCAGTGAGTCCTTTTCAACGGCTTTATGTAGAGCTGTAGTACCGTCTTTGGTGCGATAGTCAAGTAAAGCACCGCCATTAACTAATGCTATCAGTAATTTATTTGGTTTTTTAGCTCCAGTGGCAACAGTTAGTGGGGTCTCTCCACTTTCTGGGCAATGAAAATTCGGATCTAAGCCTTTGGAACACATTTTTGCAATCTTGTCTACATGTCCAGCATGTATGCATTCAAGAAATCGTCGTAAGTTTGCGCGTGTGTGTAATGCCTTCAATTGTCTCTCATCCAAATTCAGCATTTTGTAAACACGTCTCTTATATTTAAGCTAGTAATAGTATACGAAAGACATGCAATTTAATTATTGTACTTGAATATGTTGGAGAACTTCAAATCACCTCTAAATAGCCGACAGGTCCATTAAACGGATAATCACCTAAGCGCCGCTCTTCATCAAGAAATTTCCCGGCTTTACCATTTGAAGGTGGACTGAAAAGTCCATAATTAAAACTCTCCTTAAGTTCCTGTGCGGAAGGGGTAAAAGATATACTTAATATAAAGGATTTAACTTAAAATCTTAACTTAACTTAACAAATACATTTCTTAGTTCGTAATTTAATGACAGTTGAGCAACACAAGTTGGTTTTAGCATGCAAAATAATGAACATTCAACACCAACCTTAAACCAAAAGGCCACCTATGGAATTTTTAGCGAAAAACATAATATGGAAAATTAATCCAGTGTTGTATATATTAATATATGTATGTTGTTGTAGTGCGATCATTTCGTGAGGTGGGCGTACATATGTCAGTAGTTGTGTTGCGAGACCACTCATTGCACAAATGTATGTAGGTATATTATAAGTATTTGTGTACGTTGATTAGTATTTATTTGGAAGTAAAAGCATATTGATAAAAATCATAATAAGAAGAGAAAAGCAAAGTTCACATAAATTAAAGAAGCAAAATTCGAAATCTCTCAAGTCAAGAACATATCCATTATGAAAAATAATTCCCGATTTAGATTTATTTTAAATCTGCTTTCAGTAAATTTCAAAAAAGGTGTCTATATCCTGGATTTGTACTTGAGTTGAGTTTGCAGAGCATTTGAAGCTAAAAATATGTTTAGCAATAATACAAAGCACAAGTTACTTAATTTTTATATCGATTGTACTAGATGTACTTATATAAATTAATTTGCTATAGTATTTTTTTAATACCAATTTTAACAAATTAAAAAAATGGCTTTCTGAAATATTTTATTATATTTTGGAATAGATCATTTTGTTTTGCCAACACATTCAAATTATGTAATACGTAAATTTTTGTATATATGTAAATTTAATAAAAAATGCATATATATTTCGGGTTAAAAATTAGCTTTTTAATTATTTTATGCGACTTTAAGGACTTACCTTTGGCAATGAGGAGAGCACCTGCTGTTTCACATCCCAAACTAAACGATCTGACGGAAACTGAAGACATTTAAAGACGTTTAGTTCGGGCACATGAACGCGCACCAGTAGCCACCCATCTCGAGGCTCTGGTGGTGGTTCATCGTCAAACCCCGGCCCTGGACCGGAGTCCATATTGGCCGGGTTTTGTTTGACTTTTGGTGTGGGTGGGTGATAGGCGGTAATTTTGAATATAGTTTAAACAACTTTTTAAAAGAAGTAACTTATATTCTCGTTAACCTTTCTGGGTTTAAAAATATCAAATTGTGTATTTGGATTTTATGCTGAATCAGTTGTTTTGATAATATATTGAAACATTTGTTGCTTATGATTATTATTAAAAAATATATTTCGTTGTAGCGGCCTTTTCATTCACAATGGATTGAAGGATCTGAAAGATAAAAATATGTTGCTAAATTTTGTGGATTTATTAACTCAAAGGTGAAAATATATAAATTATTTTATTTTAATAGTATTTAAATTAATAGTTCTAAGTAAAAGAACTTATTCTATAACTACGTATTGCTAAAATAACGTATAATTAACGTAGAAATTAGCTATTAAAACAGGCCATTTTATAGAGATGTGCCGCCGAATTTTCATGCAATTGCTGACAATTTTATAAACCACCGTTATCTTTGCGTTTAACTGGTAATTCGTTCACTTTAATCAAGCTTTTTAAAATTCTTATCATTATTAAATTTTTTCTTTATAACATCTTAAAATTACCTGTTGAATTTCTACTATAATTTTTCTTTTTGATTTTTATTTAATAATATATTTATATATAAATCAGAGAGAGTAATATGGTTTATCCAGTGCCGGGTTAAGCTAGCAAATTCTGTTAAGGGGCCCTTGGGTTCCTTTAGGTTCTCAAGTTTAGAATACTAAATAAAACAGAATTGTTACAAATAAACTTTTCTGGATTTATTATAGGCTTCAATATCGACTTCTTTAAGAAAGTCATGCTCTATATTTAACAAAGTGAGACGATTAAGACGTTTTTTGCTCATCGTGTTCCTTAATTCATTTTTAATACGTTTTAATCTTGAAAAAGAACGTTCGCCACTGCAGTTAGTGATCATGAGAGATAAGTAAATTCGCAAAACAATTTCTAAGTTTGAAAAACACGATTTTAAAGAATTATTTAATAAAAGTTTATAGTATTGCTGTTCCAGAGGCTCCTGTTTCTTCTTTCTTTCTCAATAACAGCAGCCTCATCTGTTTTCAGTAGTTCTGCAAACTGCACTAATTCGCCGCCTAGGCTGTTCTCCAAATCATCTTCATAAGCACTGACTATATTAGAGTATTTTTCCAAAATCTCTTCTGTTGGTAGGACTCTTCCGTTGGTAGAGATTTTAGCTGTCGAAATACTTCAAAAACACTTGTAATTTTATGATATGCTTCATACGTTTAGTTAAAGTAGACAGTACGTTATCAATAATGACAAAAAACACCTCAAATTCGAAACGTTGTCCAGGTGCTTGATTTTCAACAAAGTCGTCGTGTGTAGTAGAGCTGCTGAAGTGGTCGTACTTTGTATTTCGCTTGATTCGTCGTGATGTCTGTTGCTGGTATGCTTCACAGTAGGTCAGATCTTTGACTCTTGCCTCAATACCTGAAATAGTGGATCGCATTGCATGGACGTAGCCATTTAATAATTCATAAAGGGCGTATCCCTTTATTAAGGTCTTGATCAGACGATTGCAACGAAGCACTAGTCGCTTGCAAGCGTTCTAGGACTTCGTTCCACGTAATTGTCATTATTCCCGTTTCTAACTTATTCATCGTTGAAAGTAGTCCGTAAGCTTTATTACGCCACTCCGCTTTTTGATCCACGTTATTGAAAATGTCTTCCAATACTTGCTTAATAGTGATAAACCACATAAAAGTGCCTTCGTAGCATTAACTCGGGCTGACCACCAAGTGTCCGATAACCGTTTCAAAATCACAATTTTTGAAGCAGAATCTTTAAGTGCCTTCGTAAGACGTGGTAGAGGTTTTCAATGAAATCGAAGAAAAGTAATGCTTCTGTACAGTAGTCTGCAGCGCACTTGGCATCCAAATTTAATGAATGTGCAAGACAGGGAATGTAGACTTATTTATTTTCTTAATTCGGGCTTGTAAGCCGATGTATTTCCCACTCCAGTTGCTGGCATTATAATAGCTTTGCCCACGACAATCTTTGGCATTAATGCCACTCTCACTCAAGAAATCTAGTAAACTTTGAGCGAGTTGATCAGCACTATGGTCCAGATGGCAGAACATGGCTTGAGACTCTGAGACACCTTGTTCTTAAGGCTGGACTGAACTAAAATGTTTGCCCTGTTAAGAGGTCAGCGCCCGCTTGGAAAAAGAAATAACTAGATAGAACCTTTTAATTACTGTATTTTATGATATAAAATAATGTTTTTTTTTATAATATGGAAGGTCACAAGAATATTTTTAAACAGTTATTTCCAATAAAAATATGGTAAACATTTAATAATTATACTTATTTTCTTTTGACGGACATGCAAGGATATTTTACGTTTCAYCTAAATTGATATTTTTTTAATTACGGTCAGTTGGAGCGCGGGGCATTTGCTACTCTTGCTACGTGGCTAATCCGGCACTGGGTTTATCTGAAATAAATACAACGTATAACTTTGAGTGGCAATACGTTTATATGTATTTTCTTACCTTAAAAATGTTTTCGAGTATTTATGTACTCGTATGTATTAACTAACTTCAACAATAACGTCAATAAATTCAAATTTCTAACTATGATAGCACATTTGTATGAATCTATCTTCAAGGTGCACTTTTAAATAAAAAAAATCGATTATTTTGCATGTATGTTCATTTATATCGAATGTACAYATATTTGAAAATATTCTTAAAATATTTGAAGTTGATCCGGCAAATATGAAAGATCGTATTTGCTAAAAAAATTTAAACGCCTTTTTCTATACCACAGCCATACATACTATTAAGACGTTGGCACAGCATCGAAACGTGCCGTATGGTAGATTAAAAACGAGGTTTGCGTGTATACAAAGGTCTTTAACTTTGTAAGTGCATCCACTCGTTAATAGAGTGGCATAGATTCGACTTTAGAGTAAAAGCAGTACGAATTCCGAAATAAGCAATTTGTTTTAAATAGTTTGCCTTGTCAGTACTCGTTGATATGATACATATACATTTGCAATATATAGCACATACTCAAAAGAAAATGGTTTATTGGTAAAAATCCGATTAGTATTTTGATTTTTATAACATGTATTCTTTGACTATGGAAAGGTGGTTTTTACGTCTAGTACTTAGATTGAATTCTGGGTTATAAAAAATGAATAAATATATTAATATATTAAATATTTTATGGTGAGGTATTGAGATCCGCACTGTGGTCTCATAAACTATTATATAAAAAATGTAAGCACCCACGTTATTTGCATTGCTGTACCACAATTATTTATGTGTATAATCAACACAAATTGAGTATTTTTTACGAGTCTGTGTTCATTTAAAATTGGCGCAAATTACGATAACACTGTGTATAAATATGAATACATCGGTATATAAATTCATATATATGTTCACACATATAAGGCTAAACAATTTAGTGATAATCAAATTTGCTTGATAATTTATTTCATTTGCACAACCACTTGCGAGTATTCATGTGCATATACATATGTATATGCATGTTGATATTTGTACATGCGGTACATTCATATATATGTGCCTGTGGAAAGCCAATACGATTTTCTTATAAATGTAAGTATTAGACAAAAAGGGATTAGTTTAGTTACTACACTTACTACACTATAAAAAAGAAAAACACCATGCGGTTTTTTTTCCAAATTATTTGAAACGCGGCGCCTATTAAAATATGATACATGCTTGATGAAGCTTTACTATCTAACATTTCCCAACACAGTGGGTTTGGGTTTTTGTCCTAACTTCCCCTCCAGTATGTAAATTGGTATGAATAATATAGTATTTACCCTAGTGAAGCTTGGTGTTTATTTCCTAAATTGCAATCAGTTGGCGGAAATAGTATATTAGGTCATCAGTGTTTTGCTATAATTTATGATTAGTTAATTTGTAAATGAACTATAATTCAAAATCATAAATATCTTAGTTATGTAGATCAMAGCGTTGATATTTTAACTTTCTACACCCATTTGTATTGATGAGCATATACATATACAAAAGCATATGGAGATATCGAAAAATTTATAAATTGAAGCACTTTCAAGAACTTAAATTAATAAAGCAAAAATACATTTTTCAAAGTTTACTCATAAATACAAATAGAAGAAGCAGAAGTAGAGCAGTTTCAAATGCGCAAAAGTTTAAACGTTTGAGCTCACGATGGATAAAAGGATGTATGTATGTATGACAGTGATATCAAAAATATTCAATATACATACATTTATTGACTYCTTTAATTGGCTATTGACTAAATATGAAATGAAGAAACTTATAAATATTATATCTAATAAGATGAATAATAAGTATTATTTCTAAAATAATTGTGTGGAAGCGTACGTAAAGTGATCATTTCGATTTCAACCTCATTCTCATTATGAATAGCGGACGAAAGATAATGAGAACAACAAGGTCGTATTTATTCGCATTCTGTAACCACAGGCTTAAAAAATATAATGTTATATAGATGATTGTAATATATAGTTATATCTGGTGTGTTGTTAATAATCCTTTGTCATGAATTTCGGAAGTCATATCCATACTAACCGTAATAACTTTTTTCTAAGTAGGCAGTGGACTTACTTTTATTATTTGGCAGGTTATTATTTAAATCTTTTAATAAGTAAAGCTTGGGATACTAAAAAGAGGTTTGTCATTTCCTTCCAAAGAGAATTCAGATGGGATTTTGGCGGCACTCCCCGAGTAAATGGATTATTATAAGGTTGTTAAATATGTTTGACGAATCTGGACGTATCGCAAGAAGCCTGTACCCTCGAGGTCTGTATGTTCGTGTTCAAGAAACAACCACGGTTGTTGCTTCATCAATCCAGACAAATCCAAAAGTTTCGACTTCCAACTTATCGGCACAACGGATAATTCATGATGACTTAAACCTTTTTCCGTACAAACATAAAAATCAAGCTAGTTAAAACGCCTGGAATTTTACCAAAAAATTATTGAAATGGTCGAAGGACTTGATAAATTGCTTATTTATCTCTAATGTGGTCAATTTTGAAATAGATAGTTAGATTAGTTTGGTTCCAGCAAAAAATAGCAAAGGCAAACATAGCCAGATAGATTATTGCAGAGAAACTCACTTTCCGCTGGCCCCCAAGGTCACCTGACCTGATTGCCCCATACTTTTTTATGTGGTTATGTCTAATAATTTTCTAGTTAGTTGCCGCATATGCGTGACTGAGCATGGAAGTTATTTACGATCCATAATCTTTGAAAATAATTAATTATATAAAATAAAACAAAATTTATGTAATGAAACAAAAAATTATGCATTGATTAAAAAAAAGTTATTACGGTTTTTTTGTGCCACCCTGTGCTATAAATGTGAATGTAAGTATGTTTGACCATCATGAAACTATTGAGAAATACATAGGATATTTATTTTTAAAAACAAAATATATTCTATAGCAATTATGAAAAAGGTAAATCGGAATTCGTAATTCAAAATAGAAAAAAAAAAGTTTATGCCAACTTGAAACGAGAGCTAAGGCCGTTGAAGCTTATGATAGCRTTTTTTTTGTAAGCAAGATTTTGTAGCAACACATCACCTAAGTTGCGGCCATTTAAACCACGACAAAACAACTTTTGAAAAGAGATTTAAAAAACAGCTTGTTGACAAAGCTAGTGTATTTGTTTAGTTCGATAAATTGAAAATGGAAGTACATAGAAATAAATGTATGTATCGTATTATTTTATGAAAGCAAAGTAACATTGGAATGGAATTTGCTTTTTTCAATAAAAAAGACAGCAGCCATGTAGCTGTGACCGACAAAGTAATAAAATGCTGAAAAGTACACTTCTGGAACTTCAAACATGTTTTAGTACATTCGGTCGTGATCATTGTATAACTGTGCTCGTTGAAAAGAGGAACTAGTCACACCGTCCGGTATCTGCATATAATATTTGTAAATAAATGTTAGCAGTTGAATTTATTTTACTACCTGAATATGCCTTTTTTAATTATACATGCATATATACTATAGGATATAAGGGTCTCAAGATATTTCTGAAAGATTATATATAATTATTCGTTTACAAATCCGTGTATCTGAACACTCCACTTTAGAATTTATTCTTCTTAAAATGCAGTTTTTTATGATCCCGCAACAGTTTGCGCAGAGTATATGAGTTTTGTTCACCTAACGGTTGTACGTATTACCTAAACCAAATCTATCGAAATAGATATGTAGTTATAAATGTATGTATTTATATGATCAGGCTAACGCGACGAGTTCAAATAYGGGGACTGTCTGCCCATCCTTCTATCCGTGAAAGCGATAACTTGAGTAAAAATTGAGATATCTTGATGAAACTGGGTACATATGTATGTTCTTTGGCACCCGAGGAGGGCTGGTATTGTAGAAGGGTGTAATCAAACCACTGCCACTCATAATTAAGCACTAAATTAAGGAAAAAACTGTAATTTGGTATAGAAGATCGCAGTAGACAGGGAAAATTGTGGGCTGAACATTTCTTAAAATGTTGGGAAATGCTCAAATGTACATATGTATGTATATAAGGGGGCCTTAGCCTTCAAATTCGTAATATAAATATTGTGGAGTTTCCGGTTGACTTTATTAATGTAACTTCTTGCGTGTGAATGTAAATAATGGATGCAATACTTTTAAATTAAAATATGTATGAAATATGGTGATAATCTTTCTAGAGTATAAATTTTTCGGTCACACTCGAATTGGTGTTTGTATGGAATTGGTCGTTTTTGGTCATTAACCAATATACTCGTATGTATGTACATATATCCGTATGACAAGATAAAAGCTCTTTAGATTAAAATTCGTGTTTCATAGCAATTTATCGACTTCAATATGAATTATAGGTAAAAACAGTATCCCAATAATCAAGTCTTTAAAAGATTTTAGCGCACGTAACTAATCGTAAATACGCATATGTATGTATGAATGTATCTACAGTATATTAAAACATATTCTAACAGTAATACAATATTTTAAATTTTTTTCGCAGAGCCAAAAACTCGTATCAGTACTCATTTAATAATTCGTTAATAAATACAAGTACATGGGCATAGGTAAGTACAATACATATACAATTCGGTTTAATATATTAGAATAAACGGTGCTATCTTAACAGTATGTTGGTATCACAACTAGTAAAACAGACCTCGAAGTAAGAAATTGTTGCTTGACACGAAATCACCTTGAAAGTATTAAATGTTTCACTGATATTTTCTTCCAAAGCTTTTCCACAATACCACAAACAACTGAATTATTTTTATTACGTGACTTAATCACTTAATTAATTAATAGTCTATTATTATTACATATATGAGTTTTTGTCAGAAAAGTCCTAAATAAGCACATACATTACTAACTTTACGAAAGCACGTTCATACACTTTAGCAGCATAAATTCAGAAATATATGCATTAGAGCGGGTCGATTTACGGGGAATAACAGGAAATATTCTACGAATTATTCTGAATAAATTTTGTTAAGAAACTATAGGTCTAGACCCGGTTTGAAACCAACGATTTTTAAGGCGAAGTTCTTTGGGGATCATAAAAATGTGTTCGTCAGTATTTGAGATATCTGAATGAAATTTTTATCACATATCTCGCATACAACCGATTAATCAGATTTTTAAATTTAAATCATAAAAATGTGTTCGTCAGTATTTGAGATATCTGAATGAAATTTAAGACTTAGATCCGACAACTTTATCACATATCTCGCATGCAACCGATTAATCAGATTTTTAAATTTCGCCTTAAAAATTGCGCATTGGGACTAAAATGATGAATCTCATATTCAACACTCAATCATTATATATTCTCCTTATTTGTAAGACTTAGGGGTGTGTGAAATATTTACAATATAACTTTAGTAGTTTATGAGATACATATGTATGTATACTGACACCATTCAAGGAAAACTCAAAATCTCCACCTTACAGTGACTCTTTGTATTAAGGGAGAGGTTAGGGTTTCATGGTAAACAAAAACTTGTTTGCGAATTTATTTCTTAAATGTGGATTGAGTAATTTTATTCGGATCTTTTGTACATTACTGAGCACAGTTTTGCCAACACAATAGTTGGTTATGTGCTAGAAAATGATTTTATAAATAGTACCTTGTGAAAACTGCCAATTCAGTTAAGAGCAA
>NW_017536631.1:110935-112041 GCF_001853355.1 Bactrocera latifrons | reverse complement strand
TCCTTGGGCAATTTTAATGCCTAATGCGGAAGAGAATCACTTCATGTAAAATTGCAAAGAACACGGTCTCAGTGGAAAGCCGATCGTTGGAGGCGAAAAATCGTGATTCTGTTCGGTTCCTTGTGGGATGTGTATATATTATATGCAGATACTTTCGTATATTTGCTTTTTTGAGCTTCGCTATCAAAATCCTCTCACTTGCCTGTATACATACATACATCATTTTAAGCTCACCATCTTATGAGAGCGAAAGAAGCCACCCATTATAAGGGACAAATCGACGCAAAGAGTCCGTAAACATACAAAATTTTAAACAGAAAAGGAAATAATGAACAGAGATAAATAATTAACATTTGTGATACGAGAGAGGCACAATCAGCGAGAAATATGTATGTATATTTAGCTCACACCAACAAGTACTTCATTTTATTCGTTATGAGCTCACCAACGGTTAGCGTAGAATATTGAAGAGCAAACAAATTTAGGATACAATGTATTGGTGTTGTTTTTTAGCTTGCTTTGACTTTTATTTCGTTGTTTCGATTTAGCAATTCTAGCTTCCGATGTACATTTTCCTCTTCACTTTTTTTTTTATCAAATTTTGTCGAATTTAACGAGTATAAATACATATGCATGCGTATTCATATACTTATGTACTTATGTTCATAAATTTAAAAACGGTGTATGTATTATTATGATTTTCACCTTTTTGTTAGACATTAATAATGACTTAAGGTGTTTCCACACTAAATAAATTGCTTCGCGAATTTAGTTTGCCTTCTTCTAAAGCAGGATGAACTCATATTTGGGCTTTTCGGTTCACTTGAAAATTGACGAGGTTCTCTACATGGTTTTTCCTAAACTATATGTCTGGCGTGGTTTTTCTAAAACGAGCGACGCGGTATATGCACTGACACTTACACTTCAAATAGTTCATAACATTCATATACATACATATGTATGGGATACATATGGATGTATTCTGTAAATTTGCACAATTTATTTTTATGACTTTTTGATGTGGTATTCTTTTACTGATTAGTTTGATGTCAGGTCTTTCATTATTAGAAGAGTATTTGAAGTTCTGTAAAAGAATACAAAAACAT
>NW_017536631.1:106928-109501 GCF_001853355.1 Bactrocera latifrons | reverse complement strand
AAATTCTGGCATCACTTGTCTGCTAACTCGACTCTCTCCTTTTTTTCTCTCTTCACATGATTGCTAGGTTTTCTTATCGCAGGTGGTAAATATTTTACCATAACTTTCAGATTAGTTTGTTTATCAAATTTTTGTTTCGATACCACGATGTTTCTCCCATTCCGTTCCAGTTTATAAGGTATTTAAAATTTAACGAGTTATTTAGCAGTCTTTGGCATGTATTCTGGTTGTTTTCTTTGTTGTTGGTGTGTGGGATTCTTTCATGAATGGATTCGACATGAAATATATTGTCTAAGTGTGCAGACATCATGCTTATGCATACATATATACACATTTTGCATGCAAATATACGTTTATATATGTATGTACATACATACATATGTATTTATCTGGAAATTTCATTAACATTCTCTGACTATATGCATATAGAGTCATAGTCATATAGAGTAATAATGCGAATGCAGGTAGATGCGAAATATTTAAATAAAGGTAAAACTCTATTTTCAATATGGAAAGACGGTGTCAAAACTTCTTTAAGGCCTCTTATTTAATTTTCATAGGWTTAGGTTATTAACAGAACACGTTTTGAAGAATCAGATATCTCAAACGCATTGCGAGTAAATGTAACAGCAAACAGTTACATACATATGTATGTATATGCAAATAGTATATGATATTTAAAAGTATTTCTAAACGCATTCGTATACATACATACATACATACATGTACATATGGTATATTTGTACATACTATACGCATGTGAATATACAATTATGATTAGAGATTAAGAATCCATCAATCAAATGCTTAGAATTAAGCATAGCACAAAATTTCTTAATTTGATTTTGAGACTCTTTTTATACAGAGCCCTTCATAGGAATCGCGGTTGGTTAGTGAGTTATTGGACCTCTTCTGATTTTTAATATTAACGTTTTGTTGACGTTGACAGACGACTATTAGCTGGATCAGTTCATATCTTCATTATGAACATGCACATATGTATGTATGTCCATAACTCTACATCTAACTCGTTAAGATTGGTAACAGTATAAGGCAGAGGTAGTTGATACTTTGTGCAACATGTTGCGAGAATGTAAAATGTATATACTGTTGCAAAATAGGACAGTAACTCCGGTTTCATTATAATAATGCACTGACCAGTCAAAAGAGAAAATAAAAAAGCTCTGTATATACATACGTACACATACATACATACATATGGGCCAAAAATTGTGTTGTGTAAAACACGTTTATGATCTTGCTTTCATATGTACGAACACATATCCACATTTTTTATAGTTTTTTTCATAGACTTCTAAGCATTCGTATCGATATGTGAATCAGTGAGGTCTTAAGTAAGTAAAATTCCTTATAACCGGACACCGACCGGCTCAGTGTTTTTGGCGGCTAAGGGAAGTATCCATATATGGGGGGTTAGCAAAACGAGTGTTTAAAATATAAGAAGATTAAATTGAAAACTATATACCTGCCGAATTAATATACATATATAAGTCAATGTCTGCCAGGAGTGAATGAATAATGATTATCTCATTAGTTTCCGTTGAGCCACCCTGAACCAGCGGCACCAGTGTAAGGCAATTTGTGTGCTGTAATCATTTTACGTATTCTTTTTAAATAACTGTCTCAAATCACGAAAAAGTAAAAATAATTAAAAAAAACTGGGAACTATAAATTGTGTAGATTTTTCTTAACAAATTTCATGAAATGTTGTACGGTTTATCACAGATATTTTTTACGAAATATTAGCAAAATAGTTTCCGTGTCCGGCCATGTCCGGTTATAAGAATTGCTTTTACATGAAAATAATAATGAAAACATTGTGTTCATGAAATTTCTTTTGTTATGGGAGACGTTCGGCTATGAGAACTGTCCGCAAAGGGGAATTGCACTGTACTATATGAATGAATGTACTTAGACTGGGTTGATTTATAGGGAACCAAAGAAACGGAAAAATCGCATATGTGGGAAATGTTTGTACGGATAATTTTGAACAACTTTGCCCTGACTTAAACTTCGCTGTAAAAGTCATCAATAAAAATACATCCCCACATATATGAAGCAAGTACAGAGTTTATTTACAAATCTATATAACAATAAACAAGTAGTATATACTATATACTATATATTCAAATATTTAAGTAGAAACACTCATTGCCTTAACTTTTTGTACATACTTACATATAAAATCATTACAAATGAGATCAAGTCATATAAGCGGTAAAATTATTGATATTTCAGTATTGTTCATGAAACTTTCAGGAAGCTGAATATTAGTTCTCCGATTTTTCGTTTCCTAACTCACGTAGTCTATGGAACTGTATTTATACATGAAGTTGATTCATTCGCAATACGTGTGCAAATCAACCTATTATACTTACCAAGAATATATATATATAGATGTTTACTTTATTAGTATACATATACATATGTTTGATTATATATGTATCAAAGTAATGCAATATGCATATACAATACTTATGAATGCATATAGAAAAAAATCCAAACCAGATTAATAACGTTAACTCTGGGTTTGAAAATGATATTTTACATCT
>NW_017536631.1:105151-106739 GCF_001853355.1 Bactrocera latifrons | reverse complement strand
AAATTTCCAGAACGGAAGCGAGCCAACCATTGTTGTGCTACACGAACTGATACAGCATCGTTTCCGTAAACTTCATTGGGGCTTGCGTGATATTTTTCCCTTTTTTATACAAAAATTTCAAATTGGTTGAATGACAAAATACGAAAAGACTTTATCGACTACCCAATGTCATATAAAGTGGCCATTTATTGTGTATTTGTATACATAGGGATGTAGTATTTTCAATATTTCATAAAAGCGCGATTGCTGTTAGTAACATCAGGAATGTTCCACTACGTCACATCACATGAAATATCGATATAAATTCCCGTTTCCTGACTACTGTCAAGACTATAAGGAATCACGTGACTGCGAGGTAGTAGCATTTTCCCACGTTAACAAGGCGCCGATAAATATCAATTACTTTTCGTATTGTTGTTACTTCCTTGATCTTTCCGAATTTGAAATTTACAATACGTAGCTTCAAAATAGATTATATAAAGCAGTTGCAAATTCAATACGAATTATTGAAATTTTTTTGTTTAGGATTTTTGCAACATTTAACTATAGTGGCACTTTCTATACATTTTCTACATTGTAGACTTTAAGGAATAATTTTGTGTGTGGTATATTTCCAACCAATCAAATAGCAGAAAATGTTAGGGTTACTCATACGTCATGTATTGTATATGCTTGTTTTTAAATATGAAAAAAAATATATTATTAAAACTTCAATATATCATCATCGATCAAAATAATTATTGTTAAATGATATCACATATCAGCAACCTCCCATATGGAGATGTTTCTTTTAGTTTAATATCCGCAGATAAGACCTTTGGAAGTTTCATTTTTTACGTCAGATGAAATTCTAAACACCCAGTAAAAGCAATCATCCATTCCATGTTGTTGGATACTGACACTGCCGCACATATACATACACACATATGTAAGCAACCGAAGCCTACAACAATGTGGAAGATTCTCATATTCACGCATATGTATGTACATAAACAAGCAAGTATTATATGTTGTGGGAGATTTTAACGTAAATCATTTAAAACTAAAACATTAATTACAAACCTGTTTTTAATTTTACAAATTGGTATATTGTATACCATATAACCGATACTGCAGATACAGTATATTTGTTAATTATTCAACGATTTTCACTAGACCTCAGTTTTTCTTCAAATGTTTTAATTTACATGAATGGAATCAAGAGTTATAATAATCATGTTAATATATAAAGTTTATCATTTATACGCACCCTATTTTTGCGATCCCTTTCATAAAGCACATTTTAATTGACAACCGCACATCATCACTTAAATACAAAGACTAATTGCAGATTTTGACTTCGACTTATAAATTCTCGCTAACTTCAAATTTTAACCGGCTTTGTATCACCCATCCTTGTCTTCCCGTACCTTAAATTACACAACATTTCAATGTCATTCCCGTTCACACCATTATTTTAATGCATACAAATTTAAATACAAAACTTATTTTAACATGTAGTTAAGTGCAAACGGATATTCTATTTCTTTTCACATTGTCTAGAAACTCTCATATCCAAATAAACGAAATAAGCATTAATGAATATGTA
>NW_017536631.1:75625-103731 GCF_001853355.1 Bactrocera latifrons | reverse complement strand
TATACAAATATCAAGAATTGCTTGCGGCAATGCAAGCGATCCACATGGCCTGAATAGTATTTGAAAATCGTTATTAATAGTTTTCAAACACAAGGTAATTATGTTTCCAGACATACATACATAAGTAAATTTAAAATTTTATAAAAGTTGTAGATAAAAGTATTGAAAGAATTATCAATTTACAAAACGCGAACTTAAAATCACGCCCTTGTATATACACAAATGTATGTACATACATATGTTACATAAGTACATATGTTTGTACATATTTAGAGAACAAATTATTTATGAGAATTCAAGGCGGCAAAATATATTATTAGGTATGAACATTAAAGCACGGTAGCGTGTGAAAATATATAAATATGCTACCTTCACGAGGTGTATAAAAAAGGATATAGCACGTACGATCCGAATTTGAGATTTCATGAATTTGAGAAAAAAAATTTTGCATTTTACAGAAATTAGTGTACAAATAGCTAGAACTCAATAATTTCAATTAGAACATTTTCGCTGAATCAAATTTAACTTGCTGTTATCAGTTCTCGGATATTTTAAGAAACGTCTGATTTTAAAGGTTCTATGCTCATAACTCTTCTCTGGTACAATGACAAAACTGATCGTAAATAACATTACGCATTCATTTAGTATATGAGAAAAAGGTTAGGGCTAAAAACAGTGTTTATGTAATTATTAAGTTTATAAAAATAAGTTTCACTTATTAGGTCTTCAAATTATGATATGGAATTTAAGGTAGATTAAAAGGCTAATTTCAATTCATCTCAAAAACAAAAACCATAATAAAAGTTAAGCGATATACATATGTACATGTGTATGTATGTATTTATAATGGCCCATTCACAACTTGTTTCATTTTGTTTGACTATACATACTTTAACAACGAAGMGAAGAAAGGCAAGGGTAAGCCAGAAAGAATGTTTCACTAATAAACATGGAGGGTGTAACTTGGAAAACCGTAAAAAGATGAGAATTTTTTCTTCGTCTTGTTGGGATATGAACGTACTCACATGTAGGAAGAATTAATAATCAGGCAACAAACTGAGTTGATTTTCTTTTTTCCTCAAGTAAAGGCTAAACAAATTGTACTAAATTATGTTTTTTTGTGAGAAAGAAAATTTCAATCTGAATTCATTAAAGATTATTTATACCAGAGACTAATAAATTTGTCACAAATGAAACTCCGGAGACCTTATGAAGTGTATGAAGGATAAATGATCAGGTAACAAGCTGAGCTGATTTCCTTCTTTCCTCAAGAAACCGCTCATTTGTCCGAACCGCCGATGTCACATTTCACATCGTTATGCGCACATATATGTATGCATGTATGTTTGTGTGTACGTAGTTATCATATAACTAATCGATCAAAATCAAATCCTTGTATGAAAAGCTTTCTTTTTTTGACAATATACATGCCTATGTATGTAGTTGACAATACTTGTATTTGCCGAAAATAAATTTGGAATGTATGTATCTCCTAACATATTGTTCAGATCGGTCTAGTATAGCATAGTTACGGTTTTATCATCTTTCTTTACAGAATTCAGAGTCTATGTATGTACATAACAAATAAATACCATCGATTTCTTTGAACATACTTTCACGATTCGAAAGCAACCTTGTAACTTGCTACAGACTAATATTATTAGAGATAAATTATATAGATATATTTTGTTGTGGTTTGATTATGCCAAAAATGTCAACAGATACATTTGTGCAGGACTCATACAGGGAATGTACATTATTTATATATTTTACGTTTCCTAATTTGGATCATCTTTAGCGATCTATTACAATTTAAGAAATTAACGCTATCAGCTGTTTGCTGTATATTGAGGCACGTGCAGTCGTGTTGGTGGCGTAGCATTTTTGTTTATTTTTTTGTTTAATTCCGTTCCTCGGCTACTTTTCCAAGAGCGTAAATTTATGTTTTTTTATACACAAACTACACATGAAATTTTTGACTGTGAAATAAACTACATGTAATTGTAAACTGAAAATTTTTTAATTTACGAAATGCCAAAATTTTTCGTACCTACATCATGGGAGAATCTAGCAGAAGCATTGAACTTCCGTTCAAAAGTATCTTTGGGCGATAACAGTGCTGAGGCAAAGGCAGTCCACACTATATCAAGTACTAGAAAAAAGAAGAAAGTCAAGACACCCAAATTAGACAGGGATAAACCAAAAGATTTGGCTAATCCAAAAGTCAACAAAAGTGAAGTGGAATTTGGAAAAGTCCACAAGGGCCGAATTGACAAAAAAAATTTCGATAAAAATCCACTCTCACATTCTAAGGTCGTAATTGCATCCGGATATCGTGGCCCTCAACCAGTTGATGCGCTATCATCCGCAAAAGTAAATCTTAAGGGAACGAAAAAACGCAGTAAAAGTGCACCAAGCGCAGCATCAACTTCGGAAAAAGTTGTAAAATTGGCTGGGTCGGCTAATACTTCTTTAGAGAAAGATAATTCTGAATTAGTTAGACCAACAAGTTCTCAGGACATTGGATTAAAAGCTTTTGAAAACACTCTAAAGCAACAACTGTTAGGTGGACGCTTTCGTTATATAAACGAACAGTTATATACCATGGATAGTATAGACGCGAATGAATTTTTCAAATCAGATGCTGAAGCCTTTAATGCATACCACGCTGGATATCAGCAGCAGGTTGAAAAATGGCCTATGAATCCACTTGATCGTATAATAAAAATGATAAGACGATTACCAAAATCACTAGAAATTGTAGACTTCGGTTGCGGTGAAGGTCGTCTGGCTACGATGTTGCCCAATAAGGTGTATTCAATGGATTTGGTGAGCACACGCAGCGATATAATAGCATGTGACATGGCTTATACGCCACTCAATGACCAGTCTGTAGATGTAGCCGTTTATTGTCTGTCATTAATGGGAACGAATCTAAAAGATTACTTGTTGGAGGCGAATCGCGTTTTACGTCCTAACGGTTTGGTAATAATTGCGGAGATCCAATCACGATTCGATGATTTGCGGCAATTTATACGCGGACTAGAAGCTTGTGGATTCGAATTACTGAAGAAAGATATTAATGAGCGGTTGTTTTATTTTTTTCAGTTTAAAAAGGTACGAAATGTTGGAAAAGTAATGTTAATACCGCCATTTTCTCTGAAGCCGTGTTTATATCGGAAACGGTGAGATATATCACATTTAAAATAAATAATTTTAATATAATTTAATTTATATGTATTTAAAAAAATTGATTCTTCCCATAGATAATTGAAGCATTATCGTTATGACTATCTACATTTCAGAAAGAATGCTACCAAATTTATACCTAGGTGTGGTAATTATTAAAAATTGAAATGTAAACAAATGATGTAATAGTTTTTGTCGATATTAATGCAATTTCTCAATAAATTATGAGTATTGATTAAGATCCAATTTGGTTTCCTTATTGAGTTACTAAGTCGCCGCAATGGCGCGGTCTTTAGGACACCACAATGTCATTGGCATTCAATATGTAAATTGCCCCGAATAACATGTATTATGAATTATTCCTTTAATAAAGAAAAAAAAACCAAAAAGTTATTTTAATTTTTATTTGCAAAAGTAATATTTTGTCACGTTTTCTTATGTTTAATATATGTAGTTTTTATTAGCATAATTATTTCAGTTAGTTTTCATGCAGCTAGTATATTTTCTTTACTACTGTTCTAGTTACAAGTGGTTGCACATTGTGAAGATTTTTTGTTATAAAATAGAAATGATAAAATTACTGGTGAAATGTAGCCGTTTTATTGTTTTAAAATATTAGTATAAAAAGGATGACCAAAGATTTTTTATTATTATTTTGTTAATACTTAGGAAAGTGTTGACCCGATTCAAGCCATTTTTGATACACAGAATTCTTATTGTGAGTAAAGTATTCTGTCTGAATTACACATATAAAATTATACATATACAATTATCTCACTCATGGACAGATATTTTCGGTCAAAAGTCAACTGTAGATGTTAGGGTCCACATATTCGGTACCTAGGGTCTTGAACATTTTTGGTTTTATTTGGACAATTTTTGGCCATAATGTGGCATACTTTAAGGGAATTATTACTGCAARTTTTTATTCCGTTATATTAATTACAATTTGATTTGTGTACTGGAAAGTGAAAGAAGCAAATGGAATTTATATTGTTTTATATGGGAAGTAGGCATGGTTTTAGTCCGATTTCGCCCATTTTCACAATGTGACATAGGAATGTGAAAAGGATAAGTACTACTAAATTTAGTCAAAATAGGTCGATCGGTTCCCGAGATGTGGGATTTCACCAAAAAGTGGCACGCCCATCGTGCAAGTTTCATATCGGCTCTAATGAAGCACACTCATACCGTTTAGGAGGTAAAACTGTATGTCTCTGGCGTAATTAGTAATTGATTTATTGCACTTTTAATATTTTTGAACGTTATATGGGGTGTGAGCGAGACACTGTCGGTAGAAGTTCTGATAGTATTCGAGCTTAGCTTAGGGATATGCACATTAAACATATTGGAGGGCGCCACGCCCATTTTTACCAAATTTTTATCCCCCAGGTGCCCTTCGCTAGTACTATAACCTGTGCGAAATTACAGTTTGATGCTTAGTTATGGTACTTTATAGTTTTTCGATTAATGGTGATTTGTTGGCGTGGCCCATCTATGAACTCGTATTTTTTTTGTACTAATTAACCTGCATATCATAAAAGCATTATGGCGTTATATAAAAACGTATGTATTTGGTTTTATAAAAACGAAATGTTTGCAACTGAATGTTTACCTTAAGTTTCTGTATGTCAAATGAGAAGATATGCCATTAGTGTACTTCTTGCGATTGTTTGTTTCCACTACATGTCTAGAGTATAATGACAAATACTATATAAATCATGTTTTGATTTATCTGCATTTCTGGTGATTAATGTTATTTATTAAATACTGTATTTTTTAGGAATTCGGGATTTTCATTATTATTATAATCCATTTATAATGTGGTGTCTTCTCAAAGCTTTGTTGGTAAAATGTTAAAAATAACAATGTTGACACATACAAATTTGTATGTATTTTTGGTATTTTTCTTAGCCAGGGCTGCATAACTATTAGGTTTAAAATTGAGGCATAAACAAACAAAAATTATTTATCACTATATTATTTGTAGATCATTGTTCTGAACTGTTTKTTTTTTATTATGTACTGTAGGCATATGATAGTAGTGAAGCGTGACATACACATAATATCCTTTAGGTATTTGTCTGCAGAACTTATACACACACTTTTTGTCTACCTTAATTCTGATTACTACTAATATTTTTTTATAAGGATATTCCATGGTGACATTATAAATAACTCAGCATATTTTTCCTTATCTTCAAAAAGAAGAAAAATTCATCAGAATAGGTAGACAAAAGAATTATGTACACAGATGTAAAGAAATCAATCAGATTTTCGTAAAATTTATTTCACTTATCCTTGCTTACGCTGCTATAGTTAAGTGGAAGTGTACTTTCAAAACCCGTAGAAGTTATGTATAATTTTCCATAATTTCATATCAATTTTGAATACTTTTACCCTTTTATTGATTTTGGAAGTATGTCTTAGATCTATTGGGATACATATATCTACAGTTGTATATAATTTGATATAACAATTTTAATCTACTTTGTAATTATATGCTTAGCAACTACAAATAATTAATAATTTTTATTTATTAATATTTTTATGCTCTAAAAACTGTCTCTTTTATTATGTATCTTTTACATTCTTATTAAATTTATCATTTGTGATTGCATAATAAAACGAGATTTTCGACAAACATTTAGTGAAGTGAATTTAAATATTGCAAACATCTGTATGTATAAATAAATGTTCCTATGATTTCTTTACATTTATTTGCGCTTGAACTTCAGTTTTATATCATAGTTTGGAGTGTGCATATGCCTAGAGTGTCTTTGATGTTTATCTTAGATCTAATTTATATACTAAAAATATTACGGAACTCATACAAGAACTAATAATAATTTCAAATATTGCCATTTGTTTATACCGCTGTTTGTTTTATTTCGTTTTGGAAATTATAAGATACTTTTTCCTTAGTATTTTTAGTTTCAAAATATTTTAATGTTTATTTTATTGTGTTGCTGCTAATAACATTATTTAATTATAGAAAAAATATCACCAATTTTTTTCTTATTACAGTTTTATTTACACGAAAACGTATACATTCCAATATGAGTGTTTATTTGCAGAAGTTTGGACACATACATATTAAAAGTTTTCCAAGAGCATATTGTTTAAACATTATCAATATTCAAAACTTTTAACAAAAATATTAAAATTTTTGTATGCTACGCTATATCTACATATATCTATATGGATTCTCTAAATTTTCCGGCTGTCATGTTCTATTTATTTCCTAATGCTTTTTAAGTACATGTTATACATACATATACATATCTATGTAATTATAAAGAGCATTATAGTAATGTAATTGAATTAACAATAATTATGATATAGGTGTATTATAAGGAGCGAGGGTGTATTTAAACCATCCCCTTTACGTAATACATGAATTATTTTTCTTGACGAATGGAATGTTTYTAAATTAATGCAAACTATTAACTTTCAAGAATATTATCAGCAAACAAATTTAGATTAGTGCGAAACAAAACTATATATGCATAATTTATATTTGAGGCTATATCAAAAATCAGTACAGAAGCCAGACATGTTGCCAGCTTAAGTTTACCACATGCAAATTATTTAATTTTGTAATGCCGCGTTAGGGTGAGCTCATTTGTAAATATGCGTATGTGTGTATGTATGTTTTTTATATGTATATAAATTATGCTACTCAAATTCGATTTAAAGTAGTATTTTTTTCCAACAGTTGATGAAAATTATTTTCACCCGTTATGTAATGTCCAATTATGTGAATACTAGGTGTTTATGTGGCTGCAGTCACTTCCTTTGTTTTCTATTCGCCTCGGTTTCCGATTTACAGAATGTCTTGCAGATTGAAATTGTCGTTGTCAAGTGAGTTAATTAAATCCTGTGTGGAGAAATTGCCACTGTCCACCGGTAGGTTGTCGAGGAACTCGAGACATAAATCATTAGAACTGGCCACCACTGAATTAATTGTTTGATTTATGGCATTGGCAGTATTGGAAGCTGTAGATGTATTGGTGGATTGAGCTGCTGTAGCCGCAGTCATGTTATTTCCTGTGATATTATTATTATTTGACCCAAGGTTGTTTGTTCCCGATCCAAGTGAACCAGTGGTGCTGGCATTGGGGCCTATACTAGGTACTCCTACCGATCCGCTTACCATTCCGCCAGTACTTGCGTTGCTGCTTCCCACATTCTGGCTGATTTGCATCATTTGCGTATGCTGTTGGTGCGCGGTTGCTGTCGATGCGGTTTGTTGAACGAACTGCTGTTGTTGCATTGTTATTTGTTGTTGCGACTGTGACATGTGTAATGATGTCATTTGCATCTGAGTCATTACGTTACCGGGTCCGCCTTGTTGCTGCTGATGATGTTGCTGCAGCATTTGTTGCATCTGTACGCTGCCTGCTCCTCCGCTTCCACCGGTGTTCGCTAACATTTGTTGCTGCTGCTGGACCTGTTGCTGTCGCATCATTTGTTGCTGAATTTGTGATGGCGTCAATTGCATGCCGTGATTTGGAACACCACCACCAGTCATAGGACCAACACCACCAGCACTTGGTAAAAAGCCTCCTGATTGGGAAAGTAGCAAGTAATAAACTACCACTTTAAGATAGAAATGTAATATATATATTTACCGCCGCCAAATGATCCAGCCCCTTGCCGCATTGGGCCGCCAGGTCCTCCACCAAAACTCATCTGTTGTTGCTGCGACATCATCATGTGGCGCCACTCCTGCTGTGAACCCATCGGCATACCATCTGGAGTAACTTGGACATTAGGAGGACGTTGTTGTGTTCCCATGGCACCATTAAATGCTCCCATAGATGAACGTGAGCCAGCAACTGCTGAATGTTGCATGTACATCGCATGCTGCGGGCGCATCATTGGTCCTAAAAAATACGACAATTAAATACTTTTAATCATAATAAATGTATATATTTTTTTCATACCTGAGGGTGGAATAGGTTGTTGCGTCATTCGTCGCATTGCTGCTGCTTGAGCTGAAGCATTGGGAAAGCGTCCGCCACTGCCGCCAACGTTCTGCTGCATCATTTGTGCTTGCATAAGTTGAGCTTGCGAAGCCTTGTATTCGGGCGGTGGTGGTCGCGATCCACCCATGTGCTGTTGTTGTATAGCTTGAACGCGCATCATTTGTTGCTGTTGTAAGAATTTGGCTTGGTTAATATTCATCGGGGGTCCACTATTTGGCGTCGCACCCATCATCATTGCTGCTGCAGCAGCATTTGGTCCATTCTGGGCATTTATATGCGATAAAGAATTGCTAGGCATCATTGCGCCTAACCCGCTACCATTAGTCCCACCCATTTGATGCGTTCCACCAATATTAACATTCCCGCCCATTCCCGAAATGTTATTCATGCCACTGGGTCCAATTGTATCCCCTCCTCCTCCCCCTATCGTCACACTTTGTGGAACTGGTCCACCATGCACATTACCACTCACGCTGCTTGACTGTTGTCCTATTAAATTACCCACACCTCCAGGTACACCATTATTTGTATTGTTATTGTTGTTCGGAACGACAGGTGAGCCAACATTCGTCGATGATACTTGAGCCAAGGCTGCAGATGCAGCTGCAGCAGCTGCTGCTGCCGCTTGTGCTTGAGCCTGCGTTTGACGTTGACGCATATTGGAAGGCATTTGTTGATTCTGCTGTGTCGGTTGTTGTTGGGCATGTTGCTGCTGTTGTTGTTGTGTGAAATTCAGTGACTGGGTTTGCGAAATGGAGAAGCCGTCTGAAGCTCCTGTAAATGATTACAAATTTAAATAGAGAAAATCATATGTAGTTATGGTAGAATACCGTTTCCGTGATTTAGATTTTGATTTTGTTGCTGTTGAGATTGCTGTTGCTGTTGTGAATTTTGAGTATTTTGATGTTGCTGACCATGTGGCTGATGTTGTTGTTGAGCGCTTGACCCATGAGGTTGCTGCTGCTGGTGATTAAAGAATTGTATACCCTGTTGCGCTGCCACTGATACGTTGCTCTTCATGTCYCCACTTAAATGAAGATGCTGACCACTTGATACCTTCAATTAAAGATTGACAAAATATTGTATATACATAGGTACTTTTTTTTTAAATAAGGCGATAAAAAGAAAACTACTACGAATTTTATTTTAATAATATTTTAACAATATGCCGATCTTTTCTTACCGAAAGCAGATACATTCATATAGTATGGGCGTGTTGGTATCATATGATGTACATCCTCTGGTAGGTATGTATATACGATAAGTGGCGACAATTAGTTTTAAGACGTCTACGTTTGATATGAAATCATTTTATATTATGTTATACAGCGAGCTTGATCATTGCTGGGCTTGCCATTTTTGAGCCATGCTTGGGACGACGAATGTTAAACAAATTGGTTTATAAAATTTAAATTTTGATTTAGCCCTATTTTGAATTCCACTTAGCTTATGCTGGATTTCAAAGTGCAATTTCATAACTCAAATATAAAACGAAGTACCACGTCGAAAAAAGTTGCGTGGGAGAAAGTTCATAGCTCTCAATGGCGCGTTCTACACTGTTGGCACTTTCTTCTTCTTCAATGTTTTTAGATTTCTGATTTTAAATCGCACGGCGTGTAAGTAACATAAATTAATCAAACAGAATAAATACTAGATGCTGGGCCACGACCAAATAGTCATATTCTTAAAAGCCGTAACATATGCACAATTTGATTTCTTATATACATATGTACATATGTACCATGAGCCAAAATATTCTTACTTACAGCCTGCTAGAGCAACAGGCAAATAAGAATTAAAAGACCACACAAGTTACTTACAGAATGTTTTTAACACGAGTTCGGATATCGATTATTCAACGAAGTGCGCTCCCTTCGTGGTAAGGTAAAGGCACTCAAAACTCTTACTATTTATATGTATATATGTACTTAGGTATAAGTTAGTTATGTAGGACACAAATTGCGATAACATTTTATATTAATATTGTCAAGCATTAAAACTTCTGACTGGGAAAATAATATCGGCAGTATTGTTAGGGTGGTTACATTACACTTGTTTTCTGAATGCAATCGTTTCTTTAAGAGAGTTATATTTGAAAATAGTGGGCACAAGCGCACTGTGAGAGAATCATATAAAGCACGGCATCAGTAGAGTGTAAAATGTGAGAGTTTTATAAATAAATAATGACTTAATCTCTTCAAATAGTAAGAGTAGCAAAGAATGTACAAATAATTATGGTTTTAACTGTGTTTCCACGCTATGGCGTTTCCGGTCAAACGTAGGCGATTGGGAGGCTAGAGAAATGTTTTTTCGACTTCACAGTGTTATTTTATGTTACAAAAATTTAATATGTCTACACAATAACAACTGATTTATAATAATTTGTTACTGATCAATTTTTATTCGAAACTTTTCTTGAAATTCATTGCACTATTATACTAGTATTAATAGAAAGGGTGCTACTATTATTCTAGGCTTGACTCTAAATGAAATTGTGATATGCCATAATATCTAATTGTATGAAATATGAATGTATGCATATAAAATATCCCGATGAAGATAATATATCGCATATTATTTTCTTTTTAATTTTTTTTTTGGATAACCACCCATTTTCTTGTAAAATAATATTCAAATTTTCTATTTATTGGTCTCACCTTATACAAATGAATAACTAGCACCCTTAAGTCACATACCTGTATCCCATGAGCTCCTCCTTGTTGGGTAATATGCAATTGCTGTGTTTGTTTCATTTGCAGTGTTGTTGTTGTCGACTGCTGCTGTTGTTGCTGTTGATGTAGATTTGGACCACTCTGCGAACTATTAGCATTGCCCGCTCCCGCATTAATGCCACCACCGCTGCCATTTTGATTGTTTGAACCTGACGCCCCACTTACACTAGGACCACCACCCATGCCACCGGCACCATTGTTGACATTTAGTGGCGGGACGCTTTGCGGTCCTCCACGTTGTTGCGTATTGTTCTGGGGATGCTGCGCCGTCATATTAGGTGGACCGCCATTGCCACAACTATTCCCTACGCCGACTCCGCCACTAATACCACCCGATCCTGAAGCACTGCGATTCGGTCCTTGCATAAATGATTGACCGGCAGGGCTCTGATTGCCCGTTGCACCCATTGGGGAATTATATGGCGAGTATTGTTGTTGCTGGGTTTGTGGTTGTCCAGGTTTCGAGAAACTACCAGAGTTGTTATTTGGTCCCATTTTAGGTCCATTCGGGGCATGCGAGTTTTGTGTTGGTTGTGGATGATTTTGTTGTGTGTGGTGTTGTTGTTGCTGCTGTTGGTGCATTTGAGCCTGTTGTTGTAGTCGTTTGAGATCGAAATCATTTTGTGAGGAATAGAAGAGCTCTTGCTTTATATCTAGAAAACTCTGTTGCATGCCAACAAACGGACCCGAACCAGCCATAGATCCATTGCCAGGAACTTTTTGCTGAAATTGAGGCAAATGCTGTTGCTGTTGTGAACCATTGGGCCCCATACCATAATCGCTACCGAAATTGCCATAATCATTATACCGATTATTTGGGCCACCTCCCCCCATTATTTGCCCCTGTTGTGACTGGTGCATTGGCGGCCGTGGGAAACCTCCCATACCGCCCATGGCGTTCTTATGCTGATGTTGCTCTGCCATTTGTTTTAATGTTTGTGCAGCTAACGATGTCATCTGACCGTTATCAGGACCATTTAAAAATTGTCGCATTTTGTTCAACGTTTGGGGATCGGTATGTGGAGGTCCATTCATAGAACCACCCATACCACCACTATTAGCCACGTTAGGCACGTTATTTGCACCCCCTACATTCATACCCCCACCGCCATTTCCAAATGTTGCGTTAAAATCCGCCATCACATTTTCTGATTTCACATTCAGACTATTAATGAGGTCTTGTGCATTTGGTGGCTCCACCTTAATACCATCCTCAGTTTTAATATCTAAAAGTGGCTTCTCATCAAAACTAAATAAATCCGGATTGAAGTCTTGTAGATCATTTATGATATCATCGCCCATAAGATCGGGAAACCCGGGAAAGTTACTATTTGGACCACTCTCTTTTTCTAATCCAGCCAGATCTGAAAAGTCCTGATCGGGCTCACTTTTGCATTCCACTAAATTTGATAGACTACCAAGACCAAGTTTTTGTTGCTTCTGAGTTGTATTTGAATTGTTATGTCCACTCATTAAGTTGTTGATATTAGTACCGGTAGCACTATTACCACCCCCCCCATTAGGTCCTCCGCTGTTTCCAGTGTTTCCACGAGCATTATTCGATATTCCGCCACTTTGCGGATCATTCGGCCCACCAGAATTACCGCCAGGACCAGTAGTCGTTCCACCACAACCACCGCTGCCAGTGCTGCCGCCGTTCCCACCGACGTCCGACTCGCTTTTTACGGAAGTGTTTGTGAGCGCCTTTACTGTGACATTCGTGCTTATCTGCTGCGGTTGTGAGTTAGCCGCTGACGTGGTGAACTCCAATTTTTGCACAATATGCACTGAGAACTTCGTTAGATTTTCAGAACCGTTGTTATTGTTGCAGTTATTATTGTTATTTGGCAGTTTGTGTGGCGGCTCAAATGTTTCAGATCCATTGTCCACGTCGTCCGCTGGCCGTTTTAAGAACTTTTGTTGCTAAAATAATGAGAAAAATCAAAAATTATTCAATAATTTTCACATATTAAACTTGATTATCTATTAATGTATGTATCACAGTTTTAAAACATTTGTATAAAAACTTTGAATTTTAAAATATGTATATATATTCATCTTTCTATATCTATGCAATAAGGTACTAAGTTGGTTTACCCAAATATTCATTAAAATGATTAACTTATTTCCTTCCAAAGCAAGTCGACATAGAAAAGAGAAGCATCGAGGTGTTCCCTTAAGATTTTTCTATGTAACGTCCAATCGGAATTTTATTTGATTCGATTTCTCTCAAAAATTTTAGTTTTTCCATTTCATTAACACAGTTTATTTTTTGAACGCAATTGCTATAAATTACAAACATTTATTTATTCTTTTTTTATTTTACTAACACTAAGCATATTACAAATAATAACACCGAATTTAAACTATTTATATCATTTGCTATATTCTGTATGTATATTAGTTGAGATGTTCATTTAAACCTCCTCGATTGTTAAAGTTGTCGTTTTGCCGCTCAAAGTGCAAACCCTTTACACCCTTTGTCTCTGCTGAGAAGTTAATTTTACGTTTTTATAAGTAAAAACAGACAGCAGTAAATATAAGTAAAAATTAATAAAATTACGAGAAAAACATATTACAATTATTGCGATGAAAATGTAGAGATTTTACTTAAATGAAACTACATTTTTTTGAAGACAACATACACTTGATGCGTTCAAATCGCAAAAAAAATTATTTCTTTTGGTTCTTCACATGAAAGTTGCCTATTTTTAAGTCGAAATATTACATTTATTGTAATGACTCTTCTAGCACTCATTATAGTAGAATTGGTTTATTTGATTAATAAAAGTGGGTGCAGTTCTCTTTGCTCAAGTAAATACAATTATGAAGATTTTCTCGTCGTTATATATGTAGATTACTGCACTACTAGAATTAGCGAATATAAAAATATTGTATGTATCAAAAGATATGTATAATAACGGAATCATTACCCATTACTATGCCCATAAAAAAGCGCTATTCGAACGAATCATCGGGTTTTTCGCGCTAACAAAATTTAGCTTACGCATTAGTAAAGATAACGAGCTAGAGAGAAAACAAAATTCTATCAACTAGTTAGAGAAATATCTTTATATACTCGAATAATTGAATAAGTACCTATTGAATCATGCTGATAAAAATAGATCAATTCTAGAAGGCCAACCCAAAATGACCGTTGTTTTTGTTGTCGGGACCGAAATAATTTGTAAAAAATGTTTTAGGAATACCTATTACCGAATTGAAAGTCCGGAAGTCTATTCAACTATCTGTGCAAGCGATATATGGGTAAAAATTAAAATATCTTGATAAAATACTCCTTGATAACATGAGAAGGTTGAAAATGCAGATCGACGTAATAAAACCATAATATGTTTCCCTYACCACATAAACTATATCTAATTATAAGTTTCATCTGATTTTTCACTTTATATCGGTGTAAAACTTAATTTAAATAGAGCCTCCGAGGTTGCCTTCTGTCATCTCTGTCGAAATCGGGGTAAAAATTTTCAAGACCCCAGATTCTGAACATGAGATCCCTATTTTTTGGCTGATTTTATTCCAAAAATATCAAAGTGGGGCTTCACTAATATAAGCCTGAATTCCTTTTTTTACAAAGAGAAAATAATTAACAAATATATGGATTAATTTTTGTGATTACAATGGCTTCCGTTTCCTGGCATTGGACTTATTTACATAGGTACATGTGTTTATGCACTCACTGAATCATATTTTAGTTTAAAAATGTAAACATTTTAATTGTAAATCTAGTGTCATAGGTATGTTATGTGTTTCTTTATTAAAGGTTGTTGCACTATTGTTTTTCTCTACTGTTTCCGATGTCACTTTGACCACCTCCACACTTTGCGTATTACTATCTATTTGCATTCGATGCGATGTCTCGCCGCTGCTGCAATTGTAACCATCATTAGCATCAGCTACGTTAATAYCTCATAACTTTAATATTGCTTGCTTGAAACTGTGCCTACGTACATTTATTTATAAACTGTTTTTATTATTTAGATTTATTTCAATTAAAAATTTTAAACTTGCTATTGTGTTATTTGGCAAGTGTTATCGTTTTCGCCGTAGATGTCGCCCTAATCGTGTATGAATTTAGGTTTCTCGTTATCCCAAAAGCCAATTATCTGAAATTTTCCGTGTTTTAGTCGTGTGGCGTTTGGCTGACAATTGAGTACTGACACGAGCCGGCTGTGGCGGAGTTCCCGATATATGACAACAGCAGCTACATACATATATCTCGAACTACCAAGCCAACGAGGCAGTCACCTAATCAAACATTTCGTCAGCCAGCAGTAGAGTCACAACCGCCGTCACAGGAGAATCAAAAAATAAACGCATTGTGAGAAAGTTGGAAAAGCACTGCAACACTTAAAGAGACAGCAACAGAGACGCAAAGCATAACAACGCACCAATGAACTCGAAATGCGAAAATAAAAATTCACATGCAATACATACATTTGCCCAACGCAACATGAAACCACGGTGACATCCCAATGAGAGTTAAATAAGAGGCATAGACATTGCGAATGGGAGAAATGGAAAATCTCAAAAATTTAAAAAACGATGTTTTCTTTATGCACCAGCAGTAATCAAGGTAGAGACTGAAATGTAGTGAAACTATATCAAACCAGTGATACCCATCAAAGACCAGAATACAAATGCTAACATGGTCAATAGCAGTTAAAAGCGCAAACGCTGAAAAGCTAGAGCAATATAGAGACATCATCCATGAAGGGATGTTCTTATGGGAAACCAAAATACAATAGACAATATACATACATACATATGTACATCCATATTTGCAAGTGAAAACAACCCTCATAAAAACTTCATGCGGAAGCTATAGAAACTATAAGTCTAACCATAATATCTGTCAAAATCAAAATAAAAATGGATTGTCAAACTATTTTATAACTTCTGAGTGAAAAGAGTTTACCAACATTAATATAACTTTATCAATATTCGAAATCGTAGAATCAAAAAGAAAAGAAATAATATAACGTATTCTTAAATTGAGCGTTTATTGATTTTTCTTATATATTTCAACTTCCTTTGAATCAATATTTATTTAATATAAATAACTTTGAAACATCTTTTAAATATCACACTTAAAAAGGATTGAATTTTCACCGAGAATAGGACAAAAAAATTTTTGTACTCGCATTTTATCATGATCGAGARTTGTGTTGATAAAAACCTATAGCAATATACTGACGTTTTGGTTGATGACTCTGTTATTAAAGCAGTTAAACTCTTACCACTATACTAGCAATGGTTGCATGGTGAGATAAAACTTTYGAATATTTAAATATACATATGTATATAGGGACTTTACAAGCATTGGTAAAACATTCACCACGCGATATCTTGTGTGCATAAATTGCATTGTTAAATAAAAACAAAGCATTCGTTGTGCATTGTTTTGATATGCTTATTATCTTACAATTAATAAGATTTCAGCTTGTCGTTTTCTTGTCCATAACATCTCTTATTCGTAGACTGCCCGATGGTTCACATCGACTAAGATATCAATGTTAATAAAAGAGAATATAAATATTTGGACCAGCAATTCACCACTACTATCATTATAATCAATGGCATAGTGTGCTCTCTGGTATTAAAGAATATACATATGTATGTAAGTWTCTGAGTATATCTCACGGAAAAAACTTTTAGGTCAAGCCTTTCAATCCATATATTCATGTATACATTACAAAAAATATACACAGTTATAAGCGGGGTTGCGAATTTTTTTATTTCAAAATTATACCTACTTTAAACATTAAATTTTTTTTTAATCCCGATGTTCTATTATGATTATGTTAATTCTAAAACAACTTTTTTTTAATTCTTGACTATACGCTTGTGATATTATACAGATTTTTCCTTTTTATTTTAGTTGGGATTTTATTTAAAAAAAATTTTAATACAAATCCTATTTCATTTTTTTAATGCATTACTGCTTATAAGTATATGAACCTAAGCATATTTACATAGTTATATAATATAAAAATATACATATCCATAAACCGTATCATATAATTTGATGAATTTATCTTTTCAACGGATTGGGTACTCGCTGAACTTTTTTTACGCAAACATATGTATGTACATACATTTATGTAAGTATACATAAGTACATCTGTAAGTACGTATGTATATATGAGTGAAATATGTATTTGTTTTCCAACAAATGCCTTGTCAAAAATTCAATATCTGAGATAAGGTCAATATTATTATATTCCTAACGTTTGGATAAATAATTGTATGTTTTTTGTGTTCAAAAGTCTAATAATGATGAAGTTATTCAATAGATTTGAATGAATGAAACATTCTTAGTAAACAATTTAAAAGTGTATAAAATGTTTGATGAAAGTGGTGAATTTTTTCAGAGTAAGAAAATAATGACAATGTCAATCTCTTTTGATCTTCTATTTACCAGTTTTCAGTTGTCCAGCTTGAAAAACTTTGTTAATATTCGTTGGCTGAACAGTCACGTACATATGTACATACATATGCATGCACATGCAATTCGTCTTGCGATACACCATATACATACATACATACATATACAATAAAAATATATTTATATATTATTTCTATGTTTACATGTACATACATACTATATTATATCCCATTCTTTCATTGGTCTTACAATATTAAACATACATTTTAGTTGCAAACTMAAAAAATTTAATATAGACGTAATCGACATTCGATATATGTATGTACATACATATGGATATACAATTTAGGAAATGCGCCGGAAACATGAAATACATTCTATAAATTCTACTACGAATTTGCAATAAAAATTAATATATTTACATAGTAGATAATATACAGCGATCAAGCTACACTTGGAGAATATGAAATGAAAGCACATAGAGGTAAATATATACTATGTACATACATACATAAATATGAATGGCTTAAATCTACTAGATCGATATCGGTAAACAAATAAAAGTCTGAGTGAGTAATATTAAACAATGTGTGTATCATAAATGTGGATTGGTTTAAAAGTTGTAGTGCCCTCACAAATATAAGCGGCTTCTGAAACAACTATGAAAATCGAAAACATAAATCTTATAAAGTTTTAAATAGAAAAATCATATGCGGATATATATATACACAAAAGTCTTAAATGCGCAAATACTCAATAAAGAGAACGACTATGGAGTAAATGTTGCAAATATATTATGCTCTCTTTTCTCTTAAACAAATACGAACCAACTTCAACGAGAGTCGTACTTGGGAACAGCGAAACAGATGAGTATAAATAATGTTGCCAGAGATGAGTAGAACTTTGAAAGGTATTTGGCAATAATATCGTCAATTGCCTTTGCAGCAAAATATCAAGACAGATCATTTTCTCGGTATACATATGTACATATGTTTCTTTTGTTCTCACTTTTTGCTTAGTGTAGTAAAGTAGCTGCAGATTTATCAAAATATCTTTTTTCATGGTAGACTCATTTTGTTTTAATTTGTCATTCATGCAAGGCATTACTGAAATGTAAAGTTTTCTTTGCGAGCAAATCAATGTTATCTGCGAAAGAGCCGAACTTTTGTCATTTTCTCATGTGAACCAGTTAGGGAAGAATATGCTATATTAGATACAATCTATTGGTACATATATATGTATGTATATAAGTAAATACATACTTTTGAATGCACCAAACTTTTGAATATACAGTGGCAAGCAAAAGTGAGTGCATGTTTGAAAATTCTATGTTTCAATATCTGTAACTTCCTCAACATTAAATCAAATTCAACCAAATTTTCAGCATTAATTATTTAATATGTACTTAAAAAAATGACATTTGTAAAAAAGTTAAACTAAAACAAAAAAATTGACTTACGGTTAAAAACTTAAAATATGAGCAATGCACTCAGTTTTGCACATTATGAAATCTTCGAATAAATTGAGCGTATACTCAATAATTCTTCATAAGTAGTCTAATTAACCGTTACCTTTTGACACATTGAGTGCTTATAAGTAAATTTAACAGTTCTGCTTCTCACTCACTTTTGCTTACCACTGTACATAAGTATGTAATTGCCCAGTTGGGCATTTATTAATATGCTATTCTAGAAGTACAAATATAATACTTGGGAAGTACTCTTGTTTAATATCGAAAGATTATATCATAACGTAAGTATATAACAAATTATAATACATATTTGTTTATTTTACAACAGATGATTTTTTTTAGTATGATGACTGAGTTAAAACTGTAAGTATACCCAATAACACCAATACTAATGTTTCACGATATGTACAATACATACATACATATATGTATACGTATGCATTTTTTCGTAATGAGTGACTGAAAAAATAAGCTGACCTCATTAATTTTCCATCGTGCGATGAGTTCAATGAATGTATTCACATATATATGTACATAAATGTGTATACATATATGTACACTCGTAATTAATGCATGTGAATACTGTTTTTTCATCAGCATTACTAATGTTAGGCCATGAATACTGTTCAAACTGTTAGAAGAAGTTTTATTAATCGAAAGATATTAACATTTAAGTACTGCGAAAGCTGTATTAAACATACGCTATATTAAGCGGACATTTCCTCTAATTGTGCACAGTGACCAGCCATAAAGTTGTTTGTATGTTTATTTAGCGGAAACTCTTTTCACCAAACAGAGAGGCTGGTCCTGTCAGTGTCCGTTTATAGGAGATTTCACTATACATATATAGTAGTTATTATCCTAATATGAGTCCATAAGCTGCAGAAATTAATCGAGCAGGTACAATTTTCTATAAGAGTATTCAGCTGCTGGCGTATGCCGATGATATTGATATCATTGGTCTTAACATCCGCGCCGTTAGTTCTCCAAACTGAATAAGGAAGCAAAACAAATAGGTCTGGTAGTTAACGAGGAAAAGACGAAATATTTCCTGTCAACAAACACATAGTCGAAGCACTCGCGACTAGACTCCGACACCACTTTTCACAGTCACAAATTCGAAGTCGTAGATAATTTCGTCTATATTGGAAGCAGTATTAACACTAACAACAAGCCTCGAAATCCAACGCTGAATAACTCTTGCCAACAGGGGCTACCTCGGACTGAGCAGGCAATTGAGAAGTCAGTCCTCTCTCGACGAACAAAAACCAAACTCTATAAGTCACTCATTATATCCGATGAGTCGGTCCTTTGCGCATTGGCCCCGGCGGTGCCACGTTGCGAAAAGAAGACACGACTGGTATGCTGTGCTTTTCCAAATAATGAAATATTAAATAGATAAAATATTTAAAAAAAAATAGTCCAAATAAGTTATAAAAGATCAAACTGAATAAAAATATCTCAAATATAGGTATTCAGGTATTTTGGGTACCATTTTACGATTTTTTTTAGATCGCATGTTCAATTGTCTTATTATTTTCTTCCAAAAAAAATGGATCAGAGATGTCTTGAAAATATTGTTTATAAAACTATTTAGAGCAAGAACTGTAAATAAAAATATTATTATTTTCAGAAATTTATTCAATAGAATTGAAAGTTAAGTTAAGAAACTTTTCTGAATTAGAAAAAGAATGGATTTGATAGTTAGTTTTTCCTTCAATTTTCTTTACCTTAATCCGTTTTTTCACTTTTGGCTTAGTTTTCTTGGATTCATATTTTTATTTATCTATGGGGCCTCGTTAAAATAATAGTTTTTTATTTTTTCTGCACATGTCGCCTTAACATAGCGTTTTCCTTTACATGCAGAACCTTAGAAAAATCCATGAACCCAAACCCTTTCAGCACATTGCTTGATGGCATAAACTTATTTGGCACCTGATGTCATTGTATAAACGTTTTTGTTAAATTTTCAAATACATATATTTCGATTATTATAATTCATAAAGATTAAATGTACCTAGTTGTGATTAAAATTTTATTTATTGTATCAAAATATTTGTAAGTCGTTTCTATTGTATTAAAAATATTTGAAGAATATAAGATATACATACATATTGCTTAAATTATTACAAACTTTTTCGTTTTGTTTAGTATTGTACATATTATATGGGTGAAAATAGACCTCCGGGGGCCTATATTGCCTTTTATTTGAATCACTGTTCCAAAAAATCAACTATTTCAATCAGGTGATCTCAGCTGTTGACGACCATATCATTCTTTTGTTACTTGTATGTATATTTCTACAATGCCTGATATTTTCAGCGAACCGAAACTCAAAGGGAAAACGGATTTTCTGAGGCCCTTTACTTCATTTCAAAAGCATGTTGTACTAACTCTACTCAATTTCRTCATTTAGTACTGGCTAACGTTCAAGTGACATTTTTATTACTTTGTTAGAGAGAAGTTACTCCCTGTCGTTCTTTGTAGTGTGGAGCGCGACACTCGACATGTCTTTGGCGCAAAAAGTGTACACATTTTATGATTTCAACCTTAACCGCTTATTAAAAAACCTAAGATTAATAATTAAATTAAAGTGGGATATAGAAAACTTTACCCAAAGTAGCCGACAGTACCCAATTAGTGGCTTTGTAGGAAAAAGTATTTGAAACAAGTATATATGTAATTAAAAATGAATTCTTACTGTTTTACATTATTTAAAATAGTTCTAAGCTGCTATCTGAATTTTCCGTTTTCAGAAACAATCACTTTAAGGAAAAATAATATCGATACTTTAGACGACCGAAAACAACTCTACTGCCCTTCAAAAATTAATTTCCGTCAACAGCATATAAGTAAGAATACCAGTCTAGGCTTCTTAAAACATTACCCGAGCAGCCCACAATACCCAATCTTACTCTACTAAATTTTTGTCAATGTTTTCACTGTTTACATACCGATATAATACATTACGGAAACCGTAGCATTTTTGGTTATGTTGGGATAGCTGCAAAATAGTTGATGAAATACTTTCTTTTGTATTATGCTTTCGCTATTTAGAGATCCTTTCTCGATAATAAGCACTATTTGGTTTACAGGAACAAACACAGCTTTTCAAAAAACACTCACTCCACCTACGATGCACTGTGCTATTTCAAGCTGGAGAGGTAAAATTAATACAATAAAATTCTTAATCACTTTGTGCATACTGCAATCATTCATGCCCATTTCAGTGGCTATTTTTCGTATACACTTTTATATAATGCATGACTACTGAAATAATTTCCTGTTTCTTTTAAAGAATATATATATTTTACATATTTTCACAATACACAAAAAAACTAAAATAGCAAAATTAACATGTGTTATTGTGGTAAAATTTAATACTTTAAGTTTTTGCAATATATAAGTGCGTTCAAAAAATAACGTTATCATATGCCAATTATAGAAAATATATTGATTTGCTCCAATCTCTCGCATTGTCTATTATAGCCTGATATCTTTGATGACAACTTGTAATTAAATTTTCCGCATATTCCAGGTATGTTGGAGAAGCCGAATAAAGTCATTTGCTGACGTTAAATGTTTTCTTGAAGCACCTCAAAACCCCAAATACATGAGCAGAGAAGCATCCATAAATACAAGTATGTTTGTCATTTTCTTAGCCACACACGTCTCAAGGTGTTGAACAATACAAAATTTCACTCATCTGTAAATATTACATTGCTCCAATCAGGCTTGATATTTTTCGGTGCTCAATGCGACCTTTTTTCAATGTGTGTGTGTGTGAAAGTAGGGGTTTGTTACAGAATTGCTGCGTTTGATGCCAGATTTCTGAATTCTGTCCCTATAGGAGTTTCTTCTCAAAATGAAAGCCAATAGCTTCGTCCTCACTTTTAGATGTCACGTGATTCCTCTCTCTTCTTGGCTTGTCATCTACGTTCCCAGTTTCTCTAGAATGGTCAGACCACCACCTTTTTACAAATATACCACTCGTATTTAAATACTTTGCAGTTTTTTAATGAAGAATCTGAGACTTCTAACATGCTTCGTTAGAAAGGCTGATCAGCACGACTATATTAAAAAGAACAAAAAAAAAAAAAAATTTGCAAAAAAAAAAAAAAGTTTTCCGCGAATTGATAGCGTAAAAAAACGATATTTTTGTAACGCATTGCAAATTTTCTGAATATTAAATTTTTCGATTCTTTTGTATAGAGATTGATTAGAAATATACAAAACTTACCACATGTACACTGCTTTGCAGATTGCCTGCCATCATAGCAGTCGCAGCCGACACCGTATCTGTGGGCTTCTTCTCAGTTTTCTTAGCTGAGCGTTTATTTTTGCTCTCAAGGTATCTTTTTTGCAGCGCCGCTGTTTCACTATTTTGTTGCTCACATACTGTATTAAATGTTTGTTCATAGCGCGGTACGCAGTCCGTCTGTCGACGTCTATAGTTTTCGATTCGTCGTCTAAGTCGATCAACCATTTGCTGCCTTTTTGGAGGCACAACTTCCGGACCGCAGGTACCCTGGTTGCCGGACGTTGGTCCGTTGATATTGTTGTTGACGCCGATGAGGCCACCCATTCCGCTAGATGCTCCAGCTGTTGTAGCTGTTGTTCCAGTTGCGCCTGCAGGGCCGSCAGTTGCGCTGCCGCCAAAGCCAATGCCGCCTCCTCCACCGGCACCTCCTCCTGGTGCTGGATGGTACGCAGAATGTTGGGATTGTTGTGGTTGCGTATTCGCCTGTTGATGTTGATGTTGCTGGTGATGTTGCAACTGTATCTGTTGTTGCTGCTGCACATTGTGTAATTGTTGCTGCGTCGATTGTAATTGCTGATGTTGCTGTAGATGCAGCCCTAAACTTGACTGTTGATGCTGTAGCTGATGGTGTTGTAAATGTTGTTGCTGCTGCAATTGTAAATTGAGCTGTTGTTGACGCTGCTGCTGGTGCTTTTGCTGTTGCTGCTGGGCTGCGACGGCTGCCTGGCTGGCGCTCTGAAACACAGGGATACCTCCAGCATCCATAAATACAAATTTCTGATGCGATTTTATCGTCGCCTTCGCGTCGCACTAGTCCTCTGACCTCTAAGGTCCGAACATTGGGCGTCGAACACGAATAAAACAAGAATAACCGAAGTAATCTAAGTACGTAATCACTTTTCACATCAAATCTTAACGTCAAAACCTTTGGAAAATTCAATGAATTGTCAATTAGACATTCAGAATCATTTTTACTTCTGTTCGGTTTTCAGAAAATTTAAATGAGGTGCATTTTTCATAGTCTCTGAGCAGCATTCTCGTGTATAACAAATTTTAATATTAACTGCAAATAAACAATTTTAAATCATTAGAAACGAATATTATTTTTTTAATAAAAGCATTTAATTAAGAAAGCCTTATTTTATAATTCAAATATTTTGCAACAGAATTGAAAGAAATATTCATACATTTGAAAATTTCTTGTAAAAGTTCCACAGAATCAAGAACAGGGTGCATTTTCTATACGCTTATCCCTTTAGTATAATATGAGTATACATATGTATACTCGATTATTTCGTGTTTGAAATTGAATTTTGTTGAATGAGGAATGAGTCATAAAATTGTAYATTAACAAAAGAAAAACTGGAGAACTCTACCGCTCTAACATCCATGACTGACTAGCTACGACGTAGAGGAAGCTAAAAATACATAAAACGAGTTAGCGGTCTTACTGGCTGCTACACTCGTTGGTGAGTTGAACAGAGTTCGGTCGTTGTTATCATGAGCGTAGTACGTCAGTAGTAAAATGAGGAGGCCAGTTTATTTTTCGTCAGAGAACAAACAGTGTTGCCATATGTGACATGAAAATATTGTTTTTGAATGGTTTTTGACCATTGATTAGGAAAACAACGACGCCGCTCAAAAACAAGTTTTGAATGTCATAATAATACACATATGTAGAATGATTACTAAATTCGGATTTCCAAATTTTTATTTTGACATGAATTTGTTAATAAAAGCTATAATTTTTTCAATCTATTATAGTCCGAAAGTAGAGTACCATTTGTTTAGAAATTTGATGTTGTAACCAATATGCATCAAGATTCTTKATCGTTTGTAATGAAAACCAATGCTAGTAACTACAATGCTAATGCATGTAAATGTACTTATGTATATGTGATGCTTTTATATGGATATGTATGTGTACAACTGTATTAGTTGTGCTATTGATGCCAATTCAAAATAAGAAAATATACAAGAGAAATAAGAAATATTGAAAATAGGTAGTTAACCAATTTTCCAAATTATTTGAATATGAGATTCTTATTTCCTCTATATATACATACCTACATACTCATTTTATGAAAATAATAAACATGTATTTGTTAGGATTCTCGACGAGTTCATTCGGCTATTCATCTCACTTATCCACACTTACATGCGTATATACATACATATGTATATGTACATTGAACTTATGCTCATTGTATAATATCTAAGGGAAAGTGAATTGTTTTATTGGTACACCCACGGCAAACCAGCGAATAAAGTAAGTTTAATCGTGCTCACACAGTCATACGTGCCAATATTCCAGAGTACGAAACTTAGTACTCAATACCAAGATACTATGGACGTTACCCTGCTCTATGGAATGATACGAACAAAGAAAGAACGAATTAGTGTGAGTCGCTCGGAGTTAATGCAAAACCAGAGCAAATTATGATGCAAAGATGCAGCCACCGATAAACTCTTATTTCTTACTCAAACGCCAAATGTCTTATTTAGAGAATAAGTGGAGCTATTTATGATACTTGTAGTTGTACTCTCAACATGCATCCATGTAGAGCATGCCCATTAGAATTGGTTGCATGGTATGCGACGGTAATACTATTTGGTTGTTTCAAATTATTTATTCGTTCAGTGTTGCAGTTTGAAAACGCTTGATGGGTAGAGTTGATCGCTTGTTTAAAAGATTTTTTGTTTAATCGACATACATACATACGATGTCGAGTATCAAATTATTAAAGGTCATAGCAGGTGGAAGAAAAGAAATGGATAGTGGCAAGCGTACATACATATAGCAGTTTCCCCTGCATTTGTCATTTTACTAAAATTTACTAAACTACTGATATTAGAATTTTCTCAGAATATGTTCAAATTTTAAATTGACTGCGGATTCAACTCTTCCAGTTGCTGTGAGTTATTAAATACCACGGTTATCTGCACTACACGGATATTATTGTTACGTTTTCTGGCTATTGTACAGCTGCTTTCAAAACCGGTTCGACACCAGCACATCAATTAGGGGCGAAATCACGTGACTTCCCTTTATTTATTTTTCACCCCACCACAACTCCTTCTAGTTATCACTGTTATAGCCAGTAAGTAGGTGTAAGTTTTGTTGTCGTATTTACCACATACATATGTATGGATCGGGCGCAAATGGAGTGGTGATTAACGTCACTGCCAATATAATTTTCTTTTCTCGCTTCACAATTAGTTCCCTTTTGGATAAGCTTTCATACATTTTTTACAACTTTTGTTACCCATACTTGTTGCCGCATCATATTCTGCAACCAATATTTGCGTTTGTCAAGGCAACGGTGGTATGATCAGCAACAGTTGCATCCAAAATGAACGAAAATTTAATGGCAACATGGAAACCAAAATTTTGAGTAACTAGGTTTGCCCAAGTTTCATAAGGAGCGTTTGATACAAACATAACGTGGATTGGACCTAGAATATTTTGCTGATTACGTGACTTTTTGACAACAGGAAATAAAGATGAAACCGGTAGAATATTGAATTGGGATTATGTATGAAAAAAATTGATTCAACTGAGGCAAATTTTATGTACTGTGTTCAAGCTGAATAATAAAATCTAGTAGCTTTGGTGAAATATTTGCAACTACAGTTAAAAAGTAATTGCAATTCAGGATTTATTAAGAAGAGCAAGAGAGATAGTTTACTAAATGGGCGCTCAGTAGACATGCGTAATGAAGAAATTTTAAATAACATACTACATAGAATGAAAAGCAATTTGTGTTCGACAGCTTTGAGCTGTTAAACGATTTTAGCAATATATGAAAAAACGAACTTTTTCTGGGTATTTGATCGATCCAATTTTCGGTTGTCAAAAACTTGTGTTTAAAGTATATTTTTAAAGTCACAAAAGTGAACATATTCGTTTGGCATAAAAAAGCATCTGTTATAAATCCTTCCACCTCAATATAATCTGTAGTAGCAACATTTGAAGAGATAAATGCGCGCAGCGACTTCTACGTGAGCAGCTGTTTAGAAAGTGAGATTTCCCCCTAGCGAATCACGCTCCAATTTAAAAGTTCGCTCAATGGAAGGAAATTCGTATGAAATTTAACTTCTAAACGCTATTGCCAATTTAAGAGTTCAAGTTATGGAGTACTTCTAGTTATAGTAGTTCGAGTTATGGAAGTTTAACTGTACATTGATATTAATGTATATAATATTTATATACGTATTACCGAATAAAAAGGTGAATAAATTTCTCCGAAATGATTTACCAAAATGAAAAATAACTCAACTAATTTCATAAGAGATCAAAACTTTTAGACCCGTACCCGCACCACAACGACATCAATAACAAATAAGGAAGTTCAGATCACATACACAGATACACTATTGTCAGGAAAGGATTCTCTCTAGATACAATTTTCACTTCGACCCCATAAAGCCTTCTCATACCACCTAAGAGGTAAAATTTAAGTTAAGTTATTTAAAATTTAAAGCTTTTTTGCGGTTTAAGTGGTTTTGAACAGTAGCGTTATATGGGGAGTGAGCGGAGTTATCTTCCGACTTCATCCTATCATCATATTTGCGCTCAGCAAATTTGGTTGCTGTATCTTTTGTTGTATTGTGTCTGACAAAGAAGTTGAAGAACCAGTTATCGAGKAAGATATACCAAAACAGAAAGTGAGTTTTTCGGAAGCAGTTGAATGCATCAATACCTTGATATATGAAAACAATAAAAATGCACGAAAATTGTCAGGAGCTATTAAACAAAAGAAAAAAGTCTCGACGGCTTCTTTAAACCAGCTCTTCCAAATTAATATGTCCATAAGTATGTATGTATATAATGTGAAAAAGTACAAACTAAATCTAAGTTTCTTTTTTGTTATGTTTATTTCCGTTTTTTTTTTTTAATTCGAAGACCCTTTGGAAAAGTTAATATATCGGAAAAGTGAAACACATCATCATCCTCTCACATGCGCATTGAATTTCGAGCGTCCACCCAATGTACTCATAACAGAGAACGATGATGTTTTCACGTTTTTTAATATCAAATAATATTGTTTAT
>NW_017536631.1:72302-75500 GCF_001853355.1 Bactrocera latifrons | reverse complement strand
CCCAAAAAATAAGGTGACATTTGAATATAAACTACGCGCGTTGAAGGATTTAGAGAATTATTTTTTTTTAGGTTGATAGTACTGTCAGTCACATTTATGTTATATATGTATATGAAAATGAAATGCTATTTCGTTATGTAGCCGCAGAACTTCCGAAGCACAGCACAGAAAGACGTAAACATTTTTACAATTGTGCGTTTATTTCTGTGGAAGGCCTTAAAATACTATCGGTTTTGCAGTTATATTTGATGAGAGTAATGTCATCTTAAAAAATCTATTTGTAAAATAAAGTTTAAATTGAAAACATTTATTTTGGTAGATTTGGTTTCAGAATCTAACAGAAAAAAATGCACCGAAAGGATTAATCAGACAAAATTTGGTTATACTCCACCGCCAAGAAGGTGATTATGGCGGTATAGTATTTGTGTACATACTATGCATTTGGTATTTTCGTTTCTATGAAAACGACATAATCAATAATTATAAAAAGACGTTATACACGTACGGGAATACTACACGTTCCTGTTGAGTGAAATGATCTAGAACAGAATCGGTACACAATTGGAATTTGTTGGAATTAATATTGATAAGAATATATGAACATGCATACATACAAACATATCAAAAGCAAATGTACATATAGAAATATATGTACCTAGGCATATTGTGTTTTATAAGCTAATATAATTTATAGTTTCGAGCTTAATTTACGGTATTTATACTATTTCTCGGAAACATGGTAAACGTAATGTAAAAATGCAGCTTGTATGTTGCCCTGAGTACCTTGGTTATATTAAAATAAATGTTAAAATTAGGTGTGTTAAATTCGATTCCATCTTCATTAATCCTTATATTAGTTATATGAGGTCTAGGTCAAGTTTTTGCCCACTTTTATCTATTTTAGCCACAAAGATACACTGTTGTGATCAAATCATTCAAATAAGTTAACTAAAATATTGACCGATATATGGAAGCTCGAAATTAGGAATTTGAGGGCTCAGGGAAGTATTGGCCCGATTCAACCCATTTTGCATTAAACAGAGACACCATTATCAGGAAGGTATTCTCCCTGACTTTCAATTGTACATCTCATACATTGACCGATATTTTCGTTAAAAAGTCAACTATAGATAGTGGGGTATTTGGTACCCAGAGATTTGAACAGTTTTGGTTGGATTTGAACAATTTTTGGTTATAAAGTTGCATACTTTAAAGGAGAATATGTGATTTCACTAAAAAGTGGTACACACCCATCGTCCAATTTTTATCCCTACTACTATAAAGCCCCTTCAAACCATCTCGGGAGTAAAATTCAATGGCTCTGACGTAATTAGTTATTGATTTATTGCTCTTTTAGAAGTTATTAACAGTACTGTTATATGCGAAGTGAGCGGGGATATCTTCCGATTTCATTCATTTTCACTGACGGTAGAAGATCTTATCGTATCTGCGCTAGGCAAATTTGGTTGTTCTAGCTTTGGTGGTTTAGGAGATATCTTCATTAGAAGAAGACGTGGCCACGTCCACTTTTTAAAAGTTTTTGGAGGTGCCTATTGCTACTGCAATCCACTGARCCAAATTATAGTTCTTATTAGTACTTAGTTATGGCCATTTAAACATTTTCGATTAATGCCGTTTTGTAGGTGTGGATTAAGCCCAACTCGTCCTTACTTTTTTGCCGAGGAATACGTCTAACAAGTTTCATCAAGATATCTTAAGTTAAAGTTTGCACGGACGGACGTGCAGAAGGACAGTAACTCGAATTTCAACTCGTCTCATCATCCTGATCATTTATATATCTATATATCCCTATATCAAACTCGATTAGTTTTATGTGTTGCATATAATCGTAAGGTGAACAAAACTATGGCATACATATGTACATACAATATTCTGTTGCAGCATGTTGCGAGAATATAAGAATGTTATATTGGAACGAAGCAAATTACAGAAATTCATGCCTCTTGTCGGCTGTGAGCTCGAAATGTCAAAACATATACTCACAACATATATTATACATGTGTATACATGTACTCGAAAACTCATATATAAGTATGATTTTTTCGTTGGTGCATCGACCTGTGAAAATAGCCACACATAACAGTTTAAGCATATCTGATACATACATTTTATGTAGTATTGTCGAATGCGTACATTGTACATATGTATGTATGTATATACATACTATAGTCGCACATTAAAGCAATAATAATGATAATAATTCCGTTGCAAGCATAATCTCCAAAATTGCACAAGAGATTTACACATGTACATATGTATGTATACATAATGTATAATATTGTTTTTCTAACATACAAAATAAATTCATAGTTGATTTGAAACTTATTTAATTTGAAATATATCGTTCTCCATTTACTTAAACGGTAAAATATCAACGCATAAAACACATCTTATTTATTTTAAGTTAGTCAATATGTGGTACTTCAGTTGATTTGCCACTGATTTTGCCATTTGCCACTTTTGGCATTGCTCATTTTTCATTTTTTTTAAATCCATGCACACGTTCTCTTTAATGCTAAACAATCCTGTTACGGCGTTAATTTTGAGAGTAATCGTATACGAGAATCTACACCGAACGCGGTAGTTAATTTGATACTCATATAAACTTCTATAGAATCTCATCCACGCGATTCTTTGGCTAAGGTATAATTATAAAATATTCAATACGGTAAAACAGTATTTGAGAATATAAACGAAAACGTTATTTCTGGTATAATAATACACGGAGGTAAAATATGAACGAACTTCCGAAATTGAAAATGATTGATGTGTAATTTTCAAAGTTTTTAGTTGATAACATTTAAGATAATTAAAGAGGGTAATTTTTAAATTTTAAATATTTTAAACATTTTCCAATTCATTTTAATTCATCAAGAGGATCACTTCTCAATTAAATTCTACTCACAATTTTCAGTAAATGTACTTTCTTGAATCCTTTTTTTCAACTTAGCGAAGATCAACCTTTTTTATGAATAACGTTGGTACCGACATTTACTATTAACTACGACTTTTCACGATTGATGAGCTTATCCTGCTTACAGTGTTTTTCTGCCTTCTCTTTTATTTTCAATGATAAATTTTAGCACTATTATATCATCTTTTATATCTTATTTTTCAAATAGGTTGTTTCGAGTTCCAAGATTAGCATTTTTTAGAAACTCTAACCACGTACAACTA
>NW_017536631.1:52975-71957 GCF_001853355.1 Bactrocera latifrons | reverse complement strand
AATATTATAATTTATTATTAAAACAGTGTACACATTTTAAAATTACGATTAAGTATGATTCTGGATTAATTGCTGAGATTTTTGCCAGACTTTTAAGGTATGACTATGGTCCCACATATCATGTAAACATAAAGAATAAAGTATTTGCTCTTGTGTACGCTAATCACAAAGAGGAAAAGAAGTTCAGCTACACATCAGCAAAGCTRTGCGCGCTAATATTTTATGTACTTACATAGATATGTACATATGATTGCTTAGTAATTTTCAATAAGCAAAGTCAAAAAAGGTAGAATTTTTCTTCGAATAAAAATATTTTTAATGGAAATATTATATAATACAGTTCAAAATATAGAAGATTCAGATATACGCATGTACATACATACATGCAAATATATATAAATCATAGATTGATTTTGTAGCTATCTATTTCGAACCGCATACATACATATGTACATATTCTTCTACGCAAGTACCCCTGCAGAAAGTTAATTTGTGGGACGTTGGAATACTCAGCCAACTCATGCCTCTACACTAGCTCATTCCTCGTGCTTTAACAATCGATATTACTGCACGATGTAATACGACAGATGTGTTGGGACGTACTTGTAGTTATGTACATATTTATTTTGCAGTATGAGTATCAACGTTAATATGAAAACATCTATGGGTGAGTATGGGTAGTGATTAGAGTAGTTGCAACTATAGGTACTCCATGGAATGCACCGATATCAAACAGAACTGATGGTCCTGTCCGCAATCACACATTACAATGAACCAGTTTTATTAAATGCTTTTTATGTTTTATCAGAATTTTGATTAAGTACTCTACTATAATGATCCAGGTGTAGAATTCATATGTTTGTATGTATATGAAGTGCTCACCAGTTTTTGAAGAAAAATATATGTTTGTATGCCTGATATGTCTTCAGATTTAATTTAATGCAACCTATCGATGAAAATATTAATCGAATAAATAGAACAAGAGAATTAACCAATCATATTGGAATTCGAAATTCCAAAAACAGACTGCTTTTAATGAAAACTCAGTAAAATGAATGCCACCATATGACAGCATAAGTAAAGTAACGATGAGAGATACATTTTACTTGCTTGTACTGTAATTGTCATCCATATGTAAAATTGTCCCATAAGTAAAAATGGTCAAAATGGATTCTGTTTTACTCATAACAGTATATCTTTCTATCCTAAAATATGTAGATACAATCGACCCCCCATATATGTAACTAATATAGAGATTTTCGACTTTACTCCATATGATTGGTAATTGTATGTGGGGTGACTTAATGAAACCCAAGAAAAATTTTTTTGGTATGTGGCTAACTAATAGTTAATAGATGAAATCGGGTGGATACTACCCCAACTCCCATATACTACATTCATACATATGTATAGTATAATGATTTTAATTTTTCTAATGTCGGTCGGTGTATGAGGTATATAGATTTACACCTTCAAATAGTTCCCTGACTTTGTTTGTTGCACGTTGCAAAAGTATAGAGAGTTCGGTTGCGCCCGAAATTAGCTCTCTTTTACTTGTTTTTTTAGTTTGGGTTTGCAGATAATTTTATGCCATTTATGATTCGAGCAAAATTTCAGCCCAATAAACTCGTACTTTTCTACTATCACAGTCTCACTTTTTGAACTTGAACACCGTTTTGATATACAAGTTTATCCATTTATGGGGCAAGTTGACGATCAAGTTGAAACAGATAATGACATAGTTTTGCGAACAAATGGCATTCAATTGTCGGAAATAAGAATACTTCGTTATATACATACATGGGTTGGTAYCAAAATATAATTATATGAATCCATTGTATTAGTTTCTATGACGATGGCATCATGAAACCATTATTACCTATTATCAAGTATATATCGAATATATCTCCATGAAGGTCTATATACTTTTGAATGTGTTTGAACCATTTGTCGAAGTACTTTGCCACTCTGATTAAAACATGCATTTTGAACTCATTAAGCGGCTCTTAAGGTGTCGGTAAAGGAGGACCCTTAATTTATTTTTTACAAACGATAATAAAAAGAATTTATTTGATGCCAAGTCAAAAATATATGATGGATAACTTATCAAATCGATGTTTTGAGTGCTCAAAAATGCAGTTGTTTCAGTCGATGTGTGAGAGTTCACATTGTCGTAATGAATGGAGGTACGTGTTTAGCGCTTGATTTACTGTTTTGCGTTGGTTGCGACATGTCCGATTTGCTTTGAATTGTTTTTGTTAGATTCGGTTTATCTTGAAACAGCCATACAGTCAACTGTTTTTAACTTTCGGGCTCAAACCCGATGTCATAGACGTGCTTCGAAGCACCGCTAATGTATTTTGTTAACATCAATCGACACGAGAAGAATATTTTAAGTCACTGTAAACAGCACAAATAGCACTCGTATGTCAAAACGTTCCGAGTATTCATGTCATCAAAAATGTCAGACTTTACGATAAAAGTGTGAGTTTCTATATTGCAACACTAATGTTGCCAAATCCCGAAATATAATATAAAAGACAACCTACGTATTATTGAATTGAATAAAGATAACCTGAGCAGCCCAAAACGCCACTACAAATTTGAATTTATATATGAACATACATGTGTGGCATTGCTACTTTTAATATTGTAAAGGAACACGATGAAATTTGGATTTGTCAACTCCCAAAATTCGAATAAACAGAAGCTTTACCATGCAATAATTCAAAACACTGAGCAGGACCTGGCTGTTATACAATTGCAGTAAAGTTATTGGTACACCTGCTCAGAGTCCTGATTCAAACCCAATAGAGAATTTGTGTTTTTTAAGGAAGCGAGTAGGTAATCCGTTTATCCTCTTATCAAAGCTTTACAAGAAGAATGAAAAAAAAATCCGGTGATTTGTGATATGAAAAACCTTCTTCAGTACATGTCTAATCGTCTGCGAGCTGTTGTAAACGGTTTTAATAATATTTGGAATAATTGTTTGCAAATTGATAGGACACTATTTGCAGTTTTTATGTTTTTTTTTTTACTTTTGTGCATTATTTATGTTAAAAATATTTGAATTAATAAAATTATGACATTTTTACGAAATAAGAATTAAATTTTTTTTCACTTTGCAAACAATTAATTGATAAACTGTATATTACTTTAAAATCACCCAATTGCAACCTTTTCATATAACACTGTTTATTTATATTTGTACATGGTCTCGATGATCAATGCCCCATTTAATAACTAAAGTATTTACATACATATATATATGTATAATTATGTATGTGAATACGAATTAAAACTAAGTAGATATGTGCTAAATACATTACTTTATTACTTTATTTTAAATAGAAGAGTGCGGATAAAAACTATGCGATCTATTTTTGTTTACTACACTTTGACCTGGTGTACGGCGACAACAGAAGTAGAAAACACAATTGCAAAGAAAAGTGGAAAAGGCAGATATCATAAATTAGTTGTAGGAAGGAGAAAGAAGACTCGAACGAGATACAAGTAAACGCTCTCTCTCGAAGTAATAACACATATGCATTTGCATACATATATGCATGTGTATATTTACTTATATTTATCAATATAAGTATGTATGTATCTAAGTGTTCTCGGTGCAGTCGTCGGTAGTATTTACCAGCTTATACGTTTGTAGACACATATTCATTTTACTGTGATATGTACCAACATTTGTAGATTTCTTGAGCGTTCTGCTCAGTAAAACGAATAGTGTACACCATAGGATTGTATTTATACATTTTTAGAGTACATTGAGGCAAAAAAGTTTACTTTTCTTAAACAATTTAATACCATTTACTAGGAGGACATAATACTTTATTCAGTGTGTTGGCGATTTGTTTATACCGCTGTAATCTGGTTGGTTATGAATGTATAGATGCATGTATTTTTGTTCCTAAATAAGCAGATATGATGATGATTTACCAAACAAAAAGCTACAACAACGTCCACAAGGAAAATCTAAACAGTGACTTATGCACACTGACGTTAGGAACAACAACACGACCAAAGAAAATTACCATCTGGGCCATTCAGTCATCTTAAACTACATTCATAGGAGGACTTTTTCTGTCACTAATTACATATTTGCAAATTCTCACATTCTCCGTGTCTAGTACGCTTTATGTACATGACACGGGGATTCAAAAATCCCCCTTTTTTAATTTTTCTATTATATTATGCATATTGRCAGGACGTCGTCCCATCGCCTCCAAAATTCGATTTAGGCGACATGAAGAGTCTTTATCCGAACATACTTTAATGCGACAAGGTTCACCACCGTACATATTGTACTACTCTTCCCATTGCTATCATCAACAATGTATTTCAGTGCATGATAAATTTATGCATAACCGAAAAAATGTCTATATTTGCAAGGCAGTTTTCTGTAGATATGTATATTTTTATATTTAGGAAGAGATATGAGAGATGAAAATCTTTCCAAACCTTTCACCGAACGCATTGTTGCGAACATTATGTAGTGGTATATTGAATTTTTTGTAAAAGTTGAGGTAAGTCAAACTTTTATTACTCTTACAACATGTTGCTTCAGAGACCTTCTTAATATTTTCTTTGATAATGCTTTAATTCGTGTTTTATGGCTTGTGAACGATATCAAGATATTTATAAGATACTAAAGCCATATCTGCCAGTCTAACTAAATTTCTAATACTCTTACAACATGTTGCTTCAGAGACCTTCTTAATATTTTCTTTGATAATGCTTTAATTCGTGTTTTATGGCTTGTGAAAGATATCATGATATTTTAAAGATACTAAAGCTATATCTGCCAGTCTAACTGAAATTTTAMGACCAGAAATTGTTAAAAAAGTTTACATTGCTCTAGTACTATTCACCTATGTGCATACATTTTATTGTATTACTAAGAAGAAAAATTGGTATAGTGCTTTGAGTTGGCAACNATATCATGATATTTTAAAGATACTAAAGCTATATCTGCCAGTCTAACTGAAATTTTACGACCAGAAATTGTTAAAAAAGTTTACATTGCTCTAGTACTATTCACCTATGTGCATACATTTTATTGTATTACTAAGAAGAAAAATTGGTATAGTGCTTTGAGTTGGCAACACTACAGACAACCAAGAAACTCACGACGCTCAGACTGACAGTACGACGGCTGTTTATATGAATGTCTGCATTGACAACGATTCATAATGACATGCATTTGTGTCTATTAAAATGGCTTAAAGTGAATATAAATATAGTATACATACATATGTCGTTTGTGTTTATATAATATATATTAATATTTTGAATTCATACGATTTTATATTATAATTGTTATCCTTGTGCTTATAAAAATCGAATCTTATAGTTAGGAGCACTGAAAAATGTCAATATATTAGTACGAAATAATAATATTGTCAATTACCTCGTTATGAAGTACTTTATTTATGCAATATGTTCATGAATGCTTAAATATACTTATATATGTACATACATATATACATATGTGCATATGTATGTATATTCACATCCGTAATACTTATTCCAGTATCTCAGAAATGTTCAATTTTCAAATTAGAATAAGAGCATCTTGTTTATCGAAAACTGGAAGAATTACTTTGCACCCCTTTGTGGAAGGCTTCATACATTTTAAAAAGCATTGTAAAATTTTAAGCCGTAGGTAAATGAAGTAACAAATTACTAGTTTTATTTTCAGGCAAAGTTTTTATCTCAATTTAGGTTTTTATAACTCAAAGTTTGGTTAAATCATGGCCTTTATCTGTTTAATATACATATATTGAATTCGAAATTTAGAGTTGGGGGAATTAAATATTTTTCTAAGTATTCAGTAGATGTTTATAGCCTTCATATCATTATATATGTATGTATGTAGATATGCGTGCATATTGTGAATTCCTATACATTGTGCCAGCTTAGCCAACCGTCCGTTTCTATATCTTGATATATGTATATTTTTTATGCACTCGTGTTCTTTAAACAGGTTTGTCTTCACAACGGATTGTGTTCGCCTTCACGAACGTTGTAATGTTCACGTTTTGTATCAAACACAAACATACCTTACAAGCTTACATATGTATGTATGTATGGTACGAAGCGTAAATTCGTATATTCGTAATTAATTTTTACCCGTTAGTTTGAAAGGTTCGCATATCTATACCAAAAATAGACTTTGACTTATGTATGTATGTACATACATATTTATCGGTATTTTCAGACGAGGAAACAAAAAAGTTCGGGGGGCGTCACATCTGGGCTGTAAGGCGGCTGCGGAGACGTTAGGTAGCTGTTTGCAAGAAAGGTGGTGTGAGCCGGGGCGTTGTGGTGGTGCAATTTTCAATCGGCTGCAATTTCTTCGTTTGAGTCTCTTGAGAACTTCCTTACGTGGAACGTGGCGTTAACGGTTTGTCCAGGAGGAACAAATTCATGGTGGACGATGCCTTTGTTGTCAAAAACGACAATAAGCATCGTTTTCACTTTGGATTTGCTCTGGGTAAGCCTGCTTGATGCAATTAAAAGTCTCTGTCGCAGATTTACCAAGTTTCACACAGAATTTAATCGGGTACCTCTGCTCTAGCGAACGCTGCATTTTTGGCTTGCACCACTCACAGAAACATGTCGAGCGAAAATGTTTGTCTTGACTATCCAGGTGCTTGGAGACAACTGACCAGCCGCTCGTTCGTTAGGTAGGAACGCCCTCTACCGAGTCTAGTCGGTGCGCGCACGCTCCAAAGTACAGTCGCGGTGGAAGAAAATCAGTCCTATTACTTTCCTGATTGTATTGTACTGAATTTTCTTTATTATTATTAGGGGTAGTATTGGTTAAATTTTATCCATTTTTAACTTAAGGGCACGTCATCTTTGAATTTCAATGATATATCTTCTACAGTAAAAGAATGATATTTCATTTCTTGAAAAGATATGGCCCGATTTTAGACGGGAGACTATTTCGAAGGCACTATTTGTGCACAGTTTTGCTCTTACATCTTACTTTGTGCTTTATTAAAATGCTGTAAGGGTATCATATCTGTTAAATAGCAATGGATGTGGTTATCATTAAATTTCATTCATTTTCGGACAAGAACGATATTCCATTTCTTGAAAAGATATGGCCTGATTTTAGACGGGAGACTATTTCGAAGGCAATAATTGTACACAGTTTTGCTCTTACATCTTACTTGGTGCTTTATTAGAATGCTTTAAAGTGAAAGAATAGGATTTAATTTAAGCTTCTGATATATGGGAAGTAAGCGTGGTTCTCCTCCATGCCAACACTTATCATATACATATATTAGACGAATTGTGCGCACCAAATTTGGTTGAAATTTGTGGAGTAGCTTCTGAGATATAGGATTTCACTCAAAGGCAGGTATTGCCACACTTATTTTCCAATTGTTTATGTCTGTTAAATAGCAATGGGGTGCCACATTTAGGCCATCCTTAAGCCCACTGTGCTCATTTTCGCATTTTGTGAGATTTATTTTCAGAAAACTTGGCTCATTTGGATTTACAGGTTTTGGATATAGCATGTACATTCAGCTTGTTAGATTGATTAAACCACTCTTATATTCTGTTGCAACCCGTTGCTATTAATATTGAAAATGAAAAATCATGTGACATATTCCAGTTAATCGAACAGAATTTATTCATTTTCCATTTATAGGCAGCTGTAATTGTCAAAAATCGATATAAACAAACATTCTATGCAGGTAGATTTCGAGGATCGAGATCGAAATCAAATTAAAATATCAGGGAAGGGAATTTTTTGAATTGAAATACATCTTTAACTATATAAAGCTGTTTTTTGTTTATGAACTAGAATACTTATTATTATTCAAATACGTTTTTGAAACAATAAAAATCCTGGTTGACAGTATCATTATTTCATTTCTAAAATCATCAAATATGATGCAACTACACACCGTGTTCAATGAAATAACAGCGCAGATGACTGCACTTCACTCCAAACCAAATGGATATACAGTGAAATTACCCTTTACGGAGAGTCCTTATAATCGCGCCAGAACACAACGTTTTCATTAATATTTTTATACAGAACCAACTCCTATAATCTGGCACGGAAACTAATGGGATTATTGTGATTCACCCACTACTGCCTGATATTGGCTCGAACTTATTAGTTCCGTAGAAATATAATTCGGACAGCTTCCGTAGCCGCACAAAAACATTGCTACGGCGGGTGTCCGGTTAAGAGGTATTTCATTGTATTTATAATTACATTTGCATATGCATACKTATGTACGTATGTATGTACATATTTTTATTTATTATCGCTTAATTTAGTAATATATGAAATTCTTTCAAAGTATTAATTCTGCAGTCTTAAGTTTATTCAAAAAATTGTAACACTTCAGTTTTTAATATGGTAGAATTCATCTCTTTGTGTTAAGCGGAAACAGTGATTGAAACCAAATGCAGAGGAATGTTAGTAGCGACGCCAAACAAATTATTTATAATAAATTATAATACCAAAAATAAACATTTTTTCAATATACATAGAGAGAGCGGAAACAGTTGAAGGAAGCGTGAACTTTAACCAGAGAGAAAATTTAATCACATTAATGGAGTATTGGAATTGGGAGAGCATTTGACAAATTTAAAAGTTAAAATTTTAAAATCAACTTGTACATTTTTTAACTACTGTGTTTTTCCTTACCTATAGAACCTGTTAGGTTATTAAAGTGAATTGTTCAAACCCCTAACCAAAGAAAACATGTTAAAAATATCAAAAGATACACAAAAGTTAATTGAAACTGTATAGGTTTACGGTGGTGCGCTTATAGCCATATGTATACATATGAATGTATGTTTACATCCTCTCTTGGGAGCATAAGCCACACACAGAACTTAAATGTATGCGTAAGAGCATTGAACAACTAAAATTCAARGAAAATGACAAAATACTGAAAAATTTAAAACAATTCACTAATTTTTGTAGTTCTTGGCAAGTTATACGAGCGAATAAGAACAGTCAATTACCTTAACTTTCTTCACGCTATATTTAAGATACATACGTATGTATTGAATTGGCGCGAGTCGATAAAAAATGCATATGGCCGTATAGGAATATGTGTACATTGTACACACATATGTATGTATGTGTGGATATGTGTTAGTGTATAATATTCCAATCTTCAATTATCTTACTTTTTGTGCTCGACACATTTTTTAATACTTAATCCAATCAGTATTTCGATTAGTATATTAACCAAGCTTATATATGTATATATATACGCAAGTTTTGAACTTCACAGCATATCACATTTAAATTCACACGAACAGACTCGCATGCTGTTTTTGCAATTTCGTTCCTTAGTAATTCGAAGCATTTTGATTAAATAACAAATTGTTGGTAAAGACAAGTCTGTTGCCTTATTAACAAAATACACTTCTACCATAGAAAATTATCGACATTGAACCAAATAGTATACAAATGTATATTATTTTTCTTTTTTGATTTTCACTTCACATCAGTTCACTTAAAACAAAAAATTTTTTACATCCATGCGCCGGATGCATAAGTATATAACCGCTGACATTTTGCTTCTTACTAATTTCTGGCTGCGTGTAGTGAGGCAATGTTGCCTACCCAAACAAATTATATGATTAATTGAGCTAAGAGAATTGAAGTAAATTCGCCGTAGTTTTAAAACTAAGRGAATAAATTAACAAAGAGAATGAGTAAGGGCTGAGATGGGGAAAACTTATCGATTAATTAAACTGCATGAAAGTTACATTGTAGTGTTACCGTTTTCATGAACAGGTATAGGCATTTGTATAGCGAATAATATTAATAGACAATATTGCAAATAATTATTATCCATATTATCTTGAGCTACATGTTTCATGTTTCGGTGTGATATTTATTTGMATTAAAAAAAACTTTTTCTAATAGAATTAGCATTATGTGACAATAAAATTTATTGGCGTGTCTGGCAACATACAATTTGTGTCGTGTTCATTTTTWATTTTCTGTTAGAATTTCGCGGGTGATAACATTTGAAGTTATTTTTTATTTTGATGAAGCATTAGTTACAGATAATATAGGAATTGATATATTACTACCATCCTTTCCAGCGGATTATTTCAAATATATTTATTACATCTTGCAACACTATGTCCGATTCATCAGATTATTGGTGTGATTTGACAYTGGACCAAGAGACCCTCCATAATGTGGACGCACCAAATAATTCGCACATAGAAGAGTGTCTAGGGTTTGATAACAATGTTGGCGATTCATGGCTATATCCTAGTAATTTACCGGAGCGGACCTATCAGTTAAGCATAGTAAAAACATCACTGTTCAATAACACACTCGTTGTGTTGCCGACTGGGCTTGGTAAAACATTCATTGCTGCAGTTGTAATGTATAATATCTACCGATGGTATCCGACTAGTAAAGTCATATTTATGGCACCAACTCGTCCATTGGTGGCACAACAATTTGATGCATGCCAACGTGTAATGCCATTTCCTGATGAAGATACTATAGAGTTGACTGGTAGATTGCATCGCAACAGTCGTAAAGAAATTTGGAAAAAGAAACGTGTATTCTTCGCAACACCTCAGGTGGTACTGTCCGATATGATTGCCGATGAAGACAAATGTTCGTCCGACTCAAATTTTCCTTTTAAACAAGTAAAACTAATTGTGGTAGACGAAGCTCATCGGGCAAAGGGACGATATGCATATACAGAAGTAGTTCGAGCCATGGAGAAACGAAATAATTACTTTAGAGTGGTGGCACTCTCAGCAACTCCTGGTCGTACGATGGAAGATATTGCTGAAGTGGTACAAAATCTGCTCATATCTCAGATTGAAGTACGTTGTGACACGTCAGTAGATGTACTGCCTTATATGCATAAACGGGATATGAAAACTGTAGTAGTACAGCTTGGAAATGAAATGAAGGAATTATATGCAGAGATCTTATCAATTATAGATCCTTATCTAAAGGACTTAATTAGTGCTCAAGTATTAAGAGGATCGTTGAAAAACATTTCACGTAATTTCCTTTTGTTCGAACAGAAACGTTTTCGGGAGATTAATCAAAATGCACAGGATCAAAAAAATGTATTAGTTTCAAAAAATTTTTCCTTTTGCATTAGTATGTATCATGCTCTAGAACTATTGGAACGTCATGGCATTCGTGTATTTCTTAATTTTTTCGAGAAGGACGAAGATGGGCGGAGTAATTTTGTTGTAAATGTGGAACCTAAAGTACGTAATTTATTGGATCGTTTGCGTGATCAGTTTGGTCGAGACTCTTTTGAAATTTTAACAAATATGATGGTTAATGGTCAATTCGTTAAAATGCCAGACAATTTTGACTTTGGGCACCCAAAGTTTGAGCAAGCAAGAACTTGTTTACTTCAGCATTTTCAAGTATGTTTGACGTTAAAATATGTTAATACTCATTATTCCTGTCATAAATATATTTTAAATATTTATAGATTACACCAAACTCGCGTGCTATAGTTTTCTGTGAATATCGAGAAACAGTTATGCTGATGTATCGATTATTGTTACAGCATGAGACGCTACTGAAGCCACGTTATTTTGTAGGTAAGTATGATTGCTTCTGTGTTAATTTTAATAATTAATTCTCGTATAATTTCATAAGGTCAAGGTGGTAACATGGGTAGTTTGCGTTCACTAACACAAAAACAACAAATTAAAATTATGGATGACTTTCGAAGTGGAAAATGTAATATCCTTATAGCAACCTCCATAGGAGAAGAAGGTATTGATGTTGGCGAAGTAGAACTAATTTTATGCTTCGACATCAATACTTCTAATCCACAACGTTTTCTTCAAAGAATTGGTCGAACTGGAAGGAATAAACAGGGTAGTGTTGTGGTATTAGTTACTGAAGGACGGGAAGAGCAAATTTTCAAAAATGTATTAGCTCAAAAAAACCTAACTAATCCAAGAATGTTTCAATCAATGATAGTAAATAAATCTCTATATAAGAAATCACCACGATTGGTCCCTACTGATGTAGATCCCAAAGTAATTCGCGTTTTTATAAAACCTACTAAATCCAAAGAAAATAAGGACATAAATTCAAAAAACAGAACAAAAAAAAAGGTTACGTTGAATCCTAACTCAATGTTTATGGATCCCTCACAGCATGGTGTAGAAACACAGCAAAATCTTGAAAAATGTTTAAGAAGAATCGATGAATATTTCAATACTTTTGATGATCCCGTGGCATCTAATACACAGTTGTTAAAGGGAACTACATGTACGCAAAAATTTGTTCATAAATTGAATTCCTCTCAAGGAATATCTCTACATAATTCTCAACGTTTTCGTAATCTAAAAAGAGTTCTTGATAAAAATTCAACTTTAATACCTTCCAGAGAAATTATTACAAATCCGATAGATCAATTAAAGTCCTCCAAGGTATCTAATGATGGAAAACGTTTTATTTTGCGCACTCAACCATCTATTGTTAGTAATATTTTTGATAAGATGAAGTTGCTGGAAATATTACCTTTAAAACCCGACGAAATGTCAGACGAAGAAAAAGATATCCGACATTTGTACGACATTATTGAAAAACTGTTAGGGGGCGATCTCTCTATGGAAAATTTCATTGATGATGTTGATATTGAACACTTAGCTAGACAACGAATGTATAGACCTCCCTCTGATAATGATCTAAGTGATAGTGAGTACAAAGATGTTTGCAATACAATATTCGATGGATTGGAAGAACAAGGACTTTTATGCGATAATTTTGATTACATACAAGAAGAGTTGAAGAAAACTAAGTTTTATGAAGGCTCATATCCCAAACTAGAAAGTGACGATTATCAACAAATATCATATTCACCACCAAGAAATGATACCGATTCAATGGTATATGAAACTGTTATTTTAGATGAAGAAACTAAAATCAGCACATTTGGTGAAACTAGCCGAAATAATAATAATGGTGATTATCAACCTATATTACATTCACCACTGAATGATGGCGATTCAATGGTATATGAAAATGGTATTTTAGATGAAGAACCTGAAATCAGCACATTTGGTGAATCTAGCCTAAATAATGAATCCATATATCAAGCTAATTATCAAAGGCATAAACTTGCAATAAAAGCAAGTGACAGGTTGACTCCAATACAGAGTCCTTTATCAAAAGCTTTTCAGCGGCAGCTTTCAAAGTTTGGAAATGAAATTCACACAAAAMGGAAATCGTTGAAACTGGAGGACGATCATTTTGGTACACATAACAATGGAGATAAATCATCTGACATTATAACATTATTTGAGACATCAGATGAAGACAATCAGGTAGAAACAAGGGCCTTGATCAGTGGAAGTTCAAAAAACTCTGAACCGAAATGTATAAAACCAAATTTAAACAAATATTCAAATGACTGCAAAAAATTAAGCKTTATTGGTGATCCTTCTAAGCAATTATCACAATCAACCCAGAATGATTTAGATGTAGATGTAAACGATTTTTTGAAACCATTTCCTGAAGAAACGCGTGACGAATCAGTTGACAACATCCCTACTTTGAAATCCAAAATTGAAGATAGCCGTGTTTTTAATAATAAACCTTTTTACTCCTCAAATTTTAATTTAATTCAAAAAGGAAATAAATTCACTTCTAACGYGAACTGTAATTCAGAAGTTTTGGGTTCTAACACAGCCATAACACCACCAGAAGAACGAATAGATCTATCAGAGCAATATAGAAAATCCTCAACCCTGTTCGCTCCGCTCAAAAAAGAAACTAATGATTTTTTAAAAACATCAACTAATGTCAATCCTAATTTAGAAATGCAGAGTCCTAGTAGACCCATAACACCACCAGAAAGATTATCAACTCAACCAGAGCTATATGAAAAATCACCAACCCTTTTCGAATTGTACTTGGAGAATATTAAAAGGTATAAAGGGAACATGCCGGAACATATAAAACAGTCCGTTGCCTTCGCAGAGAAACAGATTCGCGAAGCATCATCTGATCGGCATTTATTTTCAACAACAAATTTAAGTTATAATGAAGAAAAAAATATTTCATCGAGTGATTCAGGTGAACCGAACGAGAGAGCAGTAAGGTCGGAAACTGGTTGTGAAGAGTTTATTGAAACACAAATTGTACGTATATATGTAAAAAATCGTTTTATAGTGGCGAAGATAATATTATAATGTATTTAATTTCACAGCCCATTTCCGTTTGTACGGAATCCATTTCAGACACATACAGAGATTCAAGTGTTACTAATGCAAAGGTAGAAGAAGGGTCTGAAACGGAGTGCGAAGAAATCACTGGAACGCAAAAGGTAACCCATTTTGACATTTTTTAAGTATCTGAGGTACATATGCATACTGTATACATTACACATAGACTGTTGATTGCTTCTGATTACAGCGGCAAAATCGTCATAATGTGGATAATGATCCTGCATGTAGTAGCGACGAATATAGTGAAAGGCCCTATAATCAGTATATAAAAGAAATGAATTGGAATGAATTTACAATAAAGGCAGGTAACAAGTCGACTCCAGTACAGGGTCCTTTAGCAAAAGCTTTTCAGCGGCAGCTTTCAAAGTTTGGAAATAAAGTTCACACAAAAAGGAAATCATTGAAACTGGAGGACGATAATTTTGGTACACATAACAACGAAGATAAATCATCTGGCGTTATAATTTTATCTGACACATCAGATGAAGAKTGTCAGGTAGAGACACAGGCCTTGATCAGTGGAAGTTTCAAGAACTCGGAACCGAAATCCATAAAACCAATTTTAAATAAATATTTTAAACAAATGCCTTCATTATCAAAATCAACCCAAAATAACTTAGACGTAGACATAAATAATTTTTTGAAACCATTTCCTGAAGAAACTGCTGACGAATCAGTTGACAACATCCCTAATAATCGACCTTTTTACTCCTCAAATTTCAATTTATTTCAAAAAGGACATAAACGCACTTCTAACGAAAACTATAATTCAGAAGTTTTGGATTCTAACACCGCCATAACACTATCAACCCTGTTCACTCCGCTCCACAAAAAAGCTAATGATTTTTTAAACACATCAATTAATGTCAATCCCAATTTAAAAATGCAGAATCGTAATAGACCCATAACGTCACCAGAACGATTATCAACTCAACCAGAGCCATATGAAAAATCACCAACCATTTCCGAATTGTACTTAGAAAATAAGAAAATATGTAAAGAGAACATGCCGGAACATATAAAACAGTGCGTTGCCTTCGCAGAGAAACAGATTCGCGAAGCATCATCTGATCGGCATTTATTTTCATCAACAAATGTAAGTTATAATGAAGAAAAAAATATTTCATCGAACGTTTCAGGTGAAGGGAAGGAGAGAGCAGTAGGGTCGGAAACTTATTGTGACGATTTTATTGAAACACAAATCGTACGTATATAAATAAAAAATCGTCTTATAGTGGCCATGATAATAGTATATTGTAATTAATTTAACAGCCCAACCTTTGTACAGAATCCATTTCAAACACACACAGAGATTGTGTTACTAATGCAAATTCAGAAGAAGGGTCTGATACGGATTGCGAAGAAATCACTGAAACGCAAAAGGTAACTCATTTTGACATTTTTTAAGTATCTGAGATACAAATGTATGAAATGTGTACAATAGGCTGTTGATTGCTTCCGATTACAACGGCAAAATCGTCGTCGTCTGGATAATTTTATTGATTATGAGGCTGTAGCAAGTGGCGATGAAAGTGACGATGAATATATTGAAATGCCATGTAGTAAGTATAYAAAGGACTCTATGATTGTATCGAGTGATGAGTTGGATACAATAGACGAAAATGCACCCACATCCTCTCAGATGCAAGCACATTATCTTCAATCCATTAAGTATGTCAAATACTACTAATWTAAACCGTACCCTAATACCGGTAATATTAAAAATATACGGCTTAATATTATTTATATTTCAGAAGCCCGAAACCTATAGCTTGTGGTGCTTTCAGAATTCCTCCCTTCCGGGAGTATAATGATCTCAGCCAAATTTACTCACAAATGCCCCCGAAAGAACCTTCCCAATATGTTTATGACTCCTTTGTTGTAGCTGAAGAACATGATAAAGAATGTATGAAATCACAAAATGAAACATTGAGCCCGCTGGGACGAGCTGAACGTATTTTAAAAGAACAAAAACGTGCACGAAAAAAATTCAAAAAGGTCGCCCAGTTTAAGAAACGAAAGCGTATTCACCAGCTTTCCGACAGTTCTGATGACGACTTAATTTTTCTTAAGTAAGAGTATAAATTTGTATGTTTTTATTTAAAAAATGTTTAGCACACCTGAAACTTTAGTAAGTGAGTAGTATAATAGATATATATATATATATACATATACAAGTATAATTAATAAAATATAAAAACTTAATTTATCGAACAATACCTTTTTAAAGTTATAGCTGAAACAATTAAAATAGCAGTTACTTCTTATTGAATGCTGTCAAGATTCGTATTATTATCATTGGTAGTATGGCGAAGTTTATGCAGGTTACGAGGTTTTATGTACACTTTGTTAAATAAGTTTGACAAGCTGCAATTCTTGTTTAGTCTGATGGCTGTATTTTCAACTTTTGATTTTAAATCCTGTTCGTAAACATTCTCAAATAGTTTTTGATTTTTATTTACTTGTGTACCTTTTGAAAACGCTTCTTGTTTTAAACTTTTCTTTGCTATTTTTGTACAATTTACAATTACCGAGAGTAATATGCAAAACTCCACAATAGCAATGATAAGACTAAATTGTAAGAACAATGTATACTGTTCATTATACCAATTCTCTATGTATTTGAGACAAGGCATATTGTGCCGATTTTTTACATAGTCCATTTTCTGCAACATTTGACACTGAGTTATGTTCTCGGGCTTCGGATCCAAATAAGACAACTTATCATCGACATTTTGTAAAATACAACAAGTAAGAGGTACTACCCACTCTCGCTRACCGTAACTCTGCAGTTTCCAAAGGGATGTGTCATAGTTAATATCGTTATTTATGCCACAGCAACCGAAATGAGTCTGGACCAAATCAATGGCATTAGTGAATTGCTCTTTCCCAGGTATACCATAGTTTCCCTGTAGAACTTTAACCATTTTCGTTTCATCCAAACTGATGCCCAAACAATGTGGCCACAAAGTAATCGCTAGACAGACTAATAATTGAGCTAGGAGTAAAACGACCACTGATAAAAAATACAAACTAAGGCAGCAATAGGTGTGCAGGCCGGACGCCCAAAATCCAACCATGGAGACGAGAACTGCTATACATCCCGCTACAGGAACGCCAATGGAAATATAATAGAATAAAGGTTGTGGTAAGCTGTTCAGTTTCTCGCTCGTTGTCACCAGAAGACGCGATAGAAGAATACGTTTTGAATCGTTAAAAAGGAGGAAACCAGAAACGATAAGAATCACTCCACAGAACTAGAAAAGAAACATATAAATTGTTAAATACACAAAATTATATAGACTTTTAGGAAAAATAAACAAGCAGCCAACAACAATGGTAACAAAAAACAAGAAAAAACGTTATCTCCGATTGCACCGAAACTATAACAGAAATAGAAAATTTTCTATATAAGAACATAGAGTACCGAAAATCATGATATGTAGTATATACGAGTAGGGCTAATTCGCCAACTTTCGATTGAAAAATACAGTACACATTATTTTCAGAAAATATACACATTTTGCCACAACTTATTTCAAAACTAAATTGGTATGAAGTAAGCGTGATTGTAGTTCGCTTTGGTCCATTACACTCTTTGCAACATGTTGAGAAAATATAATATAGTGTAAGTATCAGAGCGTAACGGACAATATGGACTATGTTTTTCAGCAAACGTTTCAATATTAATTTATATGCATGTACTGGTATTTACTATCACATTATAGCAAACATTTGATTTTACTTACCAGGAATATGAGATTACAACAGTTGAGGAATAATTTATGATTGAATGCGCGCGTCATTGTTCGATTTTTACTTTATCAACTTTTGTAGTATCCTTTTGTAAGTATGTATGTAAGCATGTAAAGAAGTTAAATTAAAAATTAATAAGTTGATATATTTTTAATATTGCTTAAATTCAYGATGAAATTATTTAATCTAATGCTCACCGAATACTAAATAGAACTGATGGTCTACTGCGGTGTCATTGATGTCAAAGAGCTCTTTCGAATGCTTCGAATATTAGATGCAATGTTACCTTTGTTATTAAATGTAAACATGTTAACAATTAAATTGAATAAAATTTGCAATAGAAATGTCCCACTCTCATTMATTTAATTTATGCATTGTCTTTATAAGCTGTTCGGAGAGAATTGTTCATCTGCAAACCGTGAAGCAGTAAAAAAGAGATAATATAAAGCGTCTAAACACTGTTGCTACCTGTTGAATGATTTTCCATGAATGCGCCGTAAAACGTATTTATTAATGTCTGTAGGAACTCGTATACACAATTTTTTTATGAGTATGTAAACGCATAAAATTTCAAAACAGGCGAAAAATATATTCTTTTTGTGACTAGATATTATATGAAATTTTAAGTAATTCGCCTGTAATCGGTTTAGTTTGCTTATTTCACTAATCAAAAAATTTAAATTCTAAAGAGTGGGTAATTCTATACATACATACATAATTGTATATAATAAATGATTGTCATATTTTCTAATATAAACTCGTCATTCAAAGTAAACGTAAATATAAATTTCTAGTTAATAAAGCACTCTCAGTACTTTCTTTGAGCAATGTATAATTTATTTTACTAACTTGCATTATATATTACAATTTAATCTCACTATAATGACCGACCGTGCTCCGAATGCGTTCACCGAGTTTAGCGACAACTTTCCAAGTATTTATTATTGTATTTATTTAAATAATATAAGACTTCTTCGAG